>NC_050460.1:20560104-20860104 GCF_903995425.1 Onychomys torridus | reverse complement strand
TGTTAAATAATAGAAATATAATTGTTGAGTGCTGAAGATGCCTGAGTAGTTTTTACATACTTCTCAATTTTCCAAACTGCAGAAATTTGACATGCAAGAATGCTCCCATGTACATTTCTTATGGGACACTATTTATAGTGCTGGACTTTCTTCCATGAAAAAGGTTTCCTATAATAAATGCTATTATTTAAAATGTACTCTTGCTGGGCAGAAAAAAATACAATTTCATATAAATATTAGTACTCTGTTTTTCTAAAAACGTGACCTTCTGAGAATAACACATATGCACTCATGATTTATTTTTACATTTCCAGGTAACACATCATTTCAAGGCTTGACTTTCATAAGTATAAATTTTTCATAACTACATATTAGGGATTATTAATAATGAACTTCTGACTATTCAACATGCATTTAAATATTCCTGTCTTAAAGAGTATGTAGTTTGTATAAAACCCAGTTCTCTTAGTTAATTATACATACACATTCAGTAAACTTCAAATTAGTTTATTAAAATGAATCACAATATATAGGTTCACATTTTGACAAATTTGAACCTGCTATTTATATAGTTTCATCAAGGCTAGAGAGAGATGGCTCAGTGGGTAAATTCACTTGGCATTCACTGGAGACCTGGGTTCTGTCCCCAGAACTCATATAAGGTGGAACCCACTCCAGACAGTTTTTCTTTGACCTCCACACACTCACTGTGACACACGAGTTCATACACACACACACACACACACACACACACACACACACGATGAAAAATAAATAAAAATTTTAATTTTATACCTTAAATTTTATACCTTCCTAATTTTAGGAAGACTAAAGCTACATTAATAATCTATATGTCTATATAACTATGTCTAGTCATAATTCCATACATGAAATTTTGATGTGCAGTATCTCTATTGGTTCCTTCGGTTGAATTTGCTAGTCTGTCTAATGATGCTCTCCCAAAATATGTTCTCATAAATTTTCAGTCATGATATCCAGCACAATATCTGTTTATTTTCTAGAAGAGTGTAAATAGAGCTCACTGTATCTTGAGCAAAGTGTGCTCATGACCAACATTATACTGTGGACAGCAAAAATAAAATTTTAAATTGCAGTTTATTTGATCAAAATGTGTTGGGTACATGGACGAAATTATCTAACAATAAAAATGAGCTGAGCTTGTCTGCATGTCTGAGGTTGCACATGACAACCTGTGTGTTAATGTAAATGGGATCGTGGCATCTCTTGTTCTCTGGGAGCCTTCATGACAACCTGCCTCCCTCTGTGTTTTCCTAAGACTGTGGATTGTTGTCTCCACTGTTTATCAATAAATGCCTATATCATCTGATGGGCTAAGCAGGTCAAGGAAATCTTTATTCTACATAGTACAAGTGGTTTTCCCTAAAGATGTGGCACTAAGCTCATATATAGCAGCAAGTACCAGTGAGCTGTAAGACTGAATTTAGCATATGGGCCACAGGTCTGAGGATGGAACCCAGGGCCTTGCACATGTCTGGCATGCTCTACTGTTCAGCTACATTCTCAACCTCAAAACAGCCTAGATGTACTTACTGGACAGTCTCTTAGGCAGGACTCAGATACTGCACTACTGTTGTGTTTTGCTCACTCAATATTCAATGAGTGTGTCCGTATTATGATTATTATTATTCAAATTTACAATAAAACAGTAATTTCTTACTCAGTAGAGTGGTGAGACCTGTGTCTAGGTTTTCTATGTAAAATATTCTTGTATTTTTTATTTTAAGCATGTTAGAAAAAGATAAAGAAAAGAAATGACAACCTTCCCTCCCTTTTAAGTAAATCATTTTGCTATTAATAAGTCAATGTTTTCTGGGCCTTGTGAGAAAGCTCAGCAGTTAAACATACTTTCTAGTCTTGTGAAGGACCAAAGTATAGTTTCCAACTCTTCCTTCATTTCTCACAGGCCCCCAGCTACCTGTTCCAGCAAGGGCTGATGCCCTCTACTGGCCTGTGCATGTACTCATATACATATATCATAATCCATCACATATACATGCATGTGTACATATAAATGTACATGCATGTACGTGTGTACACATGCACACACACACATGTGTAAAAAATAAATGAAGTTAATTTTCCTGAAAATATTTGACAGTAGTTTTAATTTTCTAAGGACTCAGTGGAATATATGTTAATGTGCACTGTATTCGCCAAGTGAAATCACAAATGCTGTTACTATTTAAGCATATAGCAAGCATAAAGTTGTTAATGTTTTCTATTGTATTCCATGCTAAAATGCTAAAGCTATGATGATGTTTGGTGGAAGTTATTTTTGGAAAACTAACTTACTGTATTTCATGGCTATTTCTATGTATGTGTAACTTAATAAGGTACTATCTGATCTTAATTTTATTATAAATCACTTAGCACTCAGTAAATATCTCTTGAGAATTCCACACTGGACCTGAGTGTCAGAGTGAAGAGATGGACATGACCTCTACTCTCAAGAAGATTATTATAACACTTACATTACAAAGTAAAACCATGTCATCAGAAATGTGATCCAGTGCTTGGGAACGACACCTGTATTATACAGTCTTAATGGAATATGCAGTCTTCTTTGGGGTATCAAAAGTGAACTCTATCAGTTTATTGAGTTGGCTGAGGTTGATTAACAGAATCATTTTAACCACAGCCTTATGAGAGGTACATAGAAAGAAAAGCATTATTTTGTTCCTTTCTAGCATGTGACAATAGGCAATACTTTTATAAAAAGTTATTCAGAATTGAAATGATTCCTGGAAGGTAGATATATAATCAAAGCAATGAGACAATCAGTCATTATTATTAGTGGTTATCAATGGGCAATTTTTCCAAACTTGTTAGCTCAAATCAATGCCTGAAATATATATTTTTCTTGACCAATGAGCTTTTCTTTTCTAGATATTATTTGTGGCAAGCGTTGATAAACCATTGAAATATACCTACTGTGTCTGTTTTTTCTTTAATTAGTTTGAGTAAAGATCTCATGTATCCAGAGTTCTCTTCAAAGTCTGGGTTACTAAAATTGGCCTTGAAACCTCAATTCCCTGGCCACACCCTCCCAAATGCATAGTTTTTTATTAATTACCAAACATCACTGAATACATTAAGTGGGGTGTAGGAAGATGGCTCAGTAGAGGGCTTGGATGTCCAACACTCATCTGGCAGTTCACAACTATGAATAACTTCAGTTCTACAGCATCCATTTGCTGTGTCTTTTGGTATCCATAGGAACCAGGCACCCACCTAATGAACAGACATACATTCAGACAAAATATACATATAAAATAAAAATAAGTAAATCTTTAAAATATTAATTAATTTATGTATTACATTTATGTATTGCCTTTCTCTGGAAACACCAAATTCATCTTGATTAGATCTTGGACTTAGGATTTCATAAAATGTTTATGAATTTTGATATAGATAGGTTTAAACTGGTTTACATATATAACCTTTTCCTGCCTTGTGTCAAAATTAAAAATATTATTTTGTACAGAACACAGTAAACTGACAAAAATGGGACTAATGCTGTATTGTTAGCAAGTACAGACTTTAACATATTTATTATTGTAAGATGTCATAAAAATTTTTAAATTTTTATTACTTATTTTGTTTTGCTGCACACGTAAAGTATTTGATTCTTCTATTTTCTTTTGCTAAAGTATTTGACAAAATACTAATTACTTAACTGGTTATATCTCTGTTTTCATCCAGTATTTATCCTGGTATTAATTTATATATAGATTTATTAGATTAATATTTGGCTTTAATATGACAATTGAGTTTTGTTAATATAGGTCTTTATTCTTTAACAAAAGACATTGCTAGGCTGTTCTCAACTTTACCTTTAGGTGGCAGCATTTGAGAAGAGTTATAAAAAGTTGCCACCATTTAGAAAAAGATGATGAAAATAATACCTGTTTTTGAAAGAAAGAATTTAAATGTATGATGTATATATTTATATAGCCTTTGCATTATCTCTTCCATCCCTGTCTTAGGATCATGATTTGAACACTGTAAAATATCTGCATATTCACACGGGCTACTCCTTTCCCATAAAAATCCATCTTTTTTAATGCCATTTTCAGGATTCCGGGTATTTGCAAATGGACATGTTCCCAGCTTCTCCCAGGTATAATATATTTGAGGCAATTAGACATATTTGAAAATTCTTTCTGAAGTATTGAAGATAAAAAATTATTGTGAATTATTGGTTTTAAAGTACTTTACCTTTATGTTTGTGAGAGAGGAGAAGTACAATTCAAAACTCATTTATAGCAACCCATAGGTTAATAATCCATCTTAGTTGATAAACAGGCCAAACATCACTGATAAGCAGTTTTATAGAAAAGTATGTTATGGCCCTGTTTATGTGATCTTTAGCTCCAGCATTGTCTTATTCTTCAAAAACTAGGGTGATCCAATTTTATTTTAGTTAGCCAAGTTTCTAACCAGAATCGGGCTGTATGTGAAACACTTTAATTAGAAATATTGGCCTCACCACAAAGCATTACCTTTCATGGGAGTTGAGTGTTTAAGTTTTAAGTAGGGTTATGTTAGCTTTTCCATGACTCTGATTCATATTGCTATATGATTAATTTTTTTTTCAGATTAAACTCTAAATTACTTTATTTCTCTCAATTTTATTTTAGCGTAGTCAAGTAAATCTTGTGGAATAGCTTTTAAAAATACAAAATAGAGTGTTTTCTCTTTTTATTGGCTTTTATTCTTATGCATTTGTAGAAAATGTTCTAACATTTTTTATCCCTATTTAAGGTAAAAGGATTTTAAGTTCATAATTTATTATATAAGATATACATACAATATCCAGTAACCTATTTAAAGCTAATTTTAGATGTAGGTGAACAGAAGACTAATGAACATGTTTATTTTGTACCTGTAAAACATTAGTTTTATTGAAAATGGGGCCTTTCTAATGTCTTTTCATGGATTTTTGGAAATTTTGTTTAAAAATATCTCATTGTGTAATAATTATTTAAAGGTTTGAGAATTTTATACATTAGTGCTTCATAATGCAGATGTTTGTGTCTATGATGATTCTATTAAAGCATTGGAAAGTGTCTGAAGATCTTAATGGACAGACAAGCTAGACTGTCAATTTATGTAGTTAAGGTGTCTGCAATTCCCACAAAGGCATACCGCAAGGGTTGTGTCCTTTGCAACCAATTAAGTCTTTGTCAGATTCTCTTATTTCTATGAGCTGCTAAAAAATGGCTCCCGCAAGGCAAATGATTAACCAACATTTACTGAAAAGTTCAGGGACTAAAGACTTGGTAGAAGAATCAGATGCTAAATGGATGTCGGAAATGTCACCCCAGGTCTCCCTTTTGCACTCCCATGTCTTTCTGTTGCTTTTATTGTCATTAAATCTGGAAGCTAGAGAGAAGGTTCAGCAATTAAGAGCACTTTCTGATCTTGGAGAGGATGTGTGTTGAGTTCTCAGCATCCATCTTAGTTGGTCACATCACATTGCTTATAACGCCAATTCAGGGGACCTGATACCTTATGAATTCAGGTCTTCATAAATACCCACATTCGTGCACAGATACCCATGACAAATGAATAAAAATAAAAGAAATCACATTACACTTTTTTCAACATATAAGAAAGGTGCTTGCTAATCCTGAACAATATCTTTCTAGTGTCTCAGAGAAATTTCTAGGGAGATTTCTAGGGAAATTCATTGCAGAACCCAAGTAACAGTATCATCCTGAACCTTATTATCATACTGAAGTGACTCTCATTTATGACTAGACAAAACAATTGCTTCTATGGAAGGCCCAAATGGAGGTCTGAATTGGGTTTAGCCTAATCCTGACAACAAGAACTAAGCAGGAGTAGATGTGATTTCTTTAAAAAACTTGATGTCTTTTTTCACAAAAACCCAAGGGCATAGAAATTCCAAAGAAATAACTCTAAGAGATATTCATGAAGTATGTTAAATATGCTGATAATTAAATTATACTGAGGGAGAAAATGAGAAATAAGATACATGGATTAATTGTTTATGAATCTCATAATCCAGTGGCAATAAAATCAAATATTAAACATATTCTATATAGTGCACATTTCTATGTACCTAAAACTTAGTGGAATTTATTTCCCTCCTGCATTTAAAATAGTTTGATGGTCATGGCTTTGCACCAATCTACTTTACATTAGCATAATGCAATACTGGCAGAAACCTTGTGTAATATGTTAAAATATTTATCACTTACAATTTCTGCACAAATATAATTTTATAAAGGGGAAGTTATAGCATAAGGGAATAATCTCCAAATTGAGTTATTTTAAGGTAATGCAGTCATAGAATGTTCAATTTCTCTCTGTATTTACTTTAACTATAATTGCAATGGAGCTGCAGAATTTGCTACAAAACATAACTACAAAATGTAATTTCCCATTTAGTAAAACAGGAATAAAATATACTGTCTTTTATAAAAATTTAAAAGTTCCTAACTATGCACAGTCATAGAAAAAAATCTTAAAATTTCAATATCATATACATTAAACAGATTGAAATTAAGATTCAGTATGTTCTTTAAAACATAAACCAATAATGACTTTGAAGTGAGTATAAGTTAGACTATATAGGTTCTAAACACTTATTTAGAAAAAATGATGGGGTTAAATGTCAATAATTGATTCAGAAGAAGTGTGGAAAGAGGACAAAACAATAATACATCAAGATGATGTGTGACTGTCCTCTTTTCTAAGTGATTTAGGCCTGCTTCCTTGTTTTCATGAGATGTCTATTTCCATAAATCTGCTGTACTTTTATTAAACTTTTCATTGACAAAATATTTCATACAATATATTTTGATCATGTTTCCCCATCCCCCTATTCTTCTCAGATTCTCCCCACCTACCTTCCAACCCAAGATTATGTTTTTTCCTCTCTCTCTCTTAAAAACAACCACAAAAATGACAAAAACCAAAAGAAGAAACACACAAATCCCACAAAAAAAATGAAAGCCAAAATAAACAAAAAACAAGACCAATAAAACAAAACAAAATGCCCAAACAGAGAGAAAAATTGACCAAAAGTCTACCAAAATATCAAATTCATTCTGTGTTGAGCAACTTCTACTGGGCATGGCGCCTACCCTGAGGTGTGGTTAGTTAACCACTGTGGATTCCACTGCAGAAAACTGACTTTTCTTTTGCCAGTGGTTATCAATTGTACATAACTTCTATGAGGCACTGGAAAGTACTGGCAGAATAAGACAAAGAATTGAATTCTGAATTCAAACATATATTCTGCATTTTAACTCATGCCTGGTCCCAGTCATTTGACAGAGTCCATTGAGCTGGGTGTTCAAAACCACTATGGACAGATGAGCCAAGGCTGCTCTTGAGGCTTTTCCCTCCTTGTGAGGGCACTTTGCCTGGTTTGGTCAGAATCATCATGCGTCAATAGGTTGAAGTGAATTGAAAACCAATTTATATTAACTAGAATTGTATCTGCTGTGAAACTTTGATAATGGAGGCTGGGGGTTACACAAGGTGTCACTACAGGAATCTAAATTCAAGCCCCCAGCACCTATGTAGAATGCTAGCCATGCCTGGCTGCTGGTGGCTATAATCTCAACAGTGGACTGCACAGACTGGCAGAGCCCAGGAGTTCTTTGGCCATCCTGCTTAGCCAGAGGGTGCACTTCTGGTTCAGTGAGGGGTCCCCTGTATCTCAGAAAGTGGTAAAGGAGAAAGCAAAACAAAAAATTGATAATTGTAGCTATATATGGCCAAGCTGTTTGAAAATCATTTAAAAGGGAGCTGAATCTCAATCTGGAGATTGACATATTATCCTAAGGATTGCCGTGTCCAAGTCTTGACTTTTGACTGGAGATAGCAGAATCATTGTCTGGGGAAGATGGAAGTACATTGTAAAGAACTGTCTGATGTGTTTAATGCAGTCCTTCCACTGAGTCCTTCAGCAAAAGCAAACACAGTAATGAACTTGTGCCGAAGCCTCCAGTTCCCTAAATTAATATGTATTCTCTCTTTTAACAAGAGAGTCCACATGTCATTCATATTTCCTTTATATAAATATTGTTAGGCTACAAGAATTTGATTCATTAAGTTTTAAACACTGTGTTCTTCACTTCCCCCTTCCATGAATCCCTCCCTACCCCAACATGTATCAACTTCATGTATCATTACTTCACATTTGCTACAGCAACTACAGGTCTCCTAATACACAGCATCCTGTAAATAAGATCTGGGTCAAAGAACACAGGACTTCTTACTCTAAAAAGGAGACATGTTTTAAATCCGCCAATGGTAACTTTGCAGCTAAATTAGATGTGGGGATTGTTGCACCTCCAGCCAGTCCAGGAAGAAAAAAAACAAGAGTGCTATATTGTCTCTAATAACAAAACAGTGCACTCAAGAATCCATTTTACCTGTATTAGTTGACTAGCATTATAAGCAGTGTTTTGACATTTTATTCTTCCTCATAGAAATATATGTTTGATCTTTTAAAAAGAAAACTAAGCAGTACAAGGCTTAACATGTTCAGTGCCCTCTGTAATAATTAATTAATTTAATGAGACATTTAAAACGGGTGAGGAAATATTTCCTAGTATGTGTTGGTCATTTATTGATTAAAGACTAAAGACAGACAATTTTCACAGGGACAAAGAAAACACCAATATAGTGGTATCTTGTATCTTGAAGATATTTGAGAAAAATAGTTTTGAAGCTATCACTCCTTATGAGTTTTTGAAGGTATATTTAAAGTTGTGTGATAGAATTCTATATTTAGTATCAAGTAAATGAAGTATCTTGTAAATGAAAAGGTACTTACCTTGCTTCTTTCCCATCTTTTTTCAATGATGAAGGTGATCTTTCCCAAAAGCTACCCTATTTAGGGAACTGTTCTGGTTTTCAACCTGCAATGTCTCTTCTCTCACCTTCAATATCTGCCCCTGTTCACTGGACAGACTTCTGAGCATATGCCTTATCATTTATCCTGTCTAATTTCTACAGCCTTTTTTCAGATCTCTTCCCACCCACTCCCATATCTCAATACTTTGAGCTTCTTTCAATTCTTCTAATAAATAACTTGTTTCATTTTTATCTTGTGTTCTGCTGTAAACATTTCTGGATTATTGTGTATTTCAAGTCTATCTTTGCCATTATGTCTTCCTTCAGAAAGGCTTTTCTTACTGTCCTGATGACACAATCCACAATCCACATCTCACAGCATCCACTAGTACATCCCACTGCAACTGTAGTAATACTTCATGTCAAATACATGACTCCTTTAAAGACACACCTTCGTGTTTTCCCTGCCTACTATAATGTTGGTGCAAGGTGAACTCTGTTTGGTTAATCAAATATTTCGTGAGTGAGTCTGATCTAAGCAAATGGAGATGGGGACTCCATCTCAGAAATGAGAGATCATGAAGCCTCAGAGGTTAGTATTTGTTGCAGTGCACTTCGGTTCATGTTTGGGGAGATACTTGACTTCAAAAGTGAGCCTTTAATCATCTTTCTATAAATGAACAAAGCATGCTGTTTCCTTTAAGATGGTATCTTGATTTAATGTAGTGCCATCACAATGCTCATCTGTTCCATTGTAAAGTCCGAAAGAAATATCTGATATGTTTACACATCGCTGTCATTTCAGTTTTTGTTTTAAGTTACATCTAGATTTTCTGTGCACAAGTCTGTGATCCTACAATCTAATTTTCATTGCTCCTGTGAAATATCCAAATCCCCTTTCATACTCTGGTGTCCTCCCAGATATTGGTAATCTAGATCCATTAGCAATCTTTAATGCTCTTTTATAGTTCTTTGACTTTGATTTAGATATGCTACTTTCCTATTCATCCCATAAATATTCTCTAACATTTTTCTTGACTTGGAACATAATATGGATCTTATTTCTATAGAAAATAATGGATAAGTAATTGCTCTATTACCTCCTGGAAAAAGACATTTGGATTATAGAGTCTCAGACTATTTCACAAAATAATCTTTTGAAGTAGTGATTCAATATTGGTAATATATGTAGTTTGCATACAAATAATAGCAATTAAACTGTTGGGGATAACATTTAAGCCACAGGATGCTGAGCTACTTGGTTCCTGTTGGCAGTTTTCCATGTAAATGTGGAATAATTCTCTGGATATGTAATCCTGTCTCATTTTATTAAACAGTGCAGTGAAATCATAGCATTTGGTTACCATTAGTTTTGTTATTAACTTGGAGATCTTCAAACATTGGTGAACTTCCTTCACATTATGTCACCTTACCTCGTTCTGTAAACATATCCTATGTATTTCTGCCTTGAATTTGAACTTTGCTCTTTGAGTGGGCTGACCTCTTCCTGTTTAGTGGCTTCTGGACTCTTCTTTATCTTGTGGCATGGAGGACCTCAGTTGAGCTGGCTAATGGAAATTATTTCCGGCTGATCCCTGGGTACTAGCAGTGGTTGCTTGATCTTCACTATTCCTTTTTTCCCCCCTTTTTGGGAAGTGGTCGTTGCTATGTTTCTGTGATGGGTAGTGAACTCATGAGATCAACCATTGCTCCCACCTCAGTTTTTCAAGTGACAGAGGACAGGCATGCATTGCCCTACACAGCTACTTATTTATTTGAAACAGGGTATGCAACAACTAAAAGGACATTTGTGTAGCATGAATCTTAAAGAGTCTTATTAATAGAACTCAAACCCGAGGCCAGTTATTGGGGTGAATGCTGGAAGATCAGAGAAGCAGAGCAAACCACAGCTATCTCACCTTGCTAGTTCCTCAGGTGATCTTGTTTCCTCAGGCTGAAAGCTTCTGAGTCCTCCTCCACATGAATCTCAGCTGAACTGTGTTGCTCCAAAGCTTAAAATAACTACATGCTTTTTCCTCTTTAGTTCCTGGTCCTCACGCCTTATATACCTTTTTATTTCTGCTCCCACTCCCTGGGATTAAAGGCGTGGATCACCATGCTTAGCTGTTTCTAGAGTGGCCTTGAACTCAGAGATCTGGCTAGCTCTGTCTCCCAAGTGCTGGGATTAAAGGTGTGTACCACCACCGCCCAACTTCTGTTATGGCTTACTCTTCCCATTTTCTAGCCACCATTTCTGGCTCTGTTCTAGTGGCTGTCTGTTCTCTGACCCCAGATATGTTTATTTCGGGGAACACACAATATTTCAGGGAACACAATACCCACCACACATTTGAAATAATCTCCTGTCAAAGTGACCCTTAATATTTACTCTGTAGACAGATGAACTAGGGTAGGATGCGGTTCTTTCATCAATCATTTCTCTTAGTGGATCTTTAAGTCTAAAATGAGAAACGGTCTCAGATTAGGAAGTGATTACCAATACGGATTCATCTAAGCACTCTACGAAACTGCTAATATAGAAGACACTGAAGAGGAATTAATTTTCTTAAGTGTTTCATAATTGATCATGTTTTAATGTTTATCTTTACTGTTCTGTCTTTTGGGGAATGATTCAAAGAAAGAATCTTAGAATATTGAAATTAAAAATAAAAAAGGTATCTAATCATCATTGCTTTTGATATTCTTATCTACATTATATATAGCGAGAAACACTGAAGCAAGATGGCTTTAAAACTAGATGCTGCTAATTTGTTACATTAAAATTCAATTAAGGTTGCTTGGATTCAAACAAGAATTTAAGCATGCTCCCTTTATTATTATTCTGTCAACATGTATTTGTGTAATGATATATTATACATTAAACAGGATTAAAAGAGCATTTTCCCTGGAACTTGAAATACGACACTTTGGTTTCTGTCTTGCCTCTTACTGCATATCAGACCAAACTCCTCCCAACTTAAAGTGAATTCCTGTTTTGATTCCCACTGTTTTCATGGGCCACCTAAGTCCAAAAAAACATGATTTTATTTTTAGCATCAATGTAATTTTAAATATAATCTTACAGATATTTAATAATATTAATCTAATATTTTGTGAATTCTCCCTTTATGTTAGACACACTGATAGATAGTTTCTTTGCTCATAGACTGAGTGTCCAGGAAAAGAAAGACACTACATAACTACACAAATGAATAGGAACTCTGATAAGTGCTTAAAAACATCATGGAGGATGTCTGGGATAAAAATAATAGAATGATTTGAAACGGAGAGTCTGGACTCCGTGTTTCTTCTGAGAGTAAGAGCTTTGCACTCAGACCTAAAGAGGAAGAGCAACAAGCCTTGGAGAAGAAAGCAAGGCTAAATGTCACAGGCCAAGGAAAGAGTTCATCGAGGAACCCAGAGACACATACCCGGGGCATCCAGGAGATGGTCTGGAATAAGGTTGCAGACGTTACTCTCAAATGAGATCAGATAAATCCTACGATCAGTGTAGGAGCTTTTAATCATAAATACTAAGAAAATTTCTCAGAGCAGGGAGGAGGTATGTAAGGATACACAAAAACTGAAAGTCCACACATTGGAGATGTGTTGTCGATTTGCTTTTTGATTAAGGCTGGGTCCTTAGGGAGATTATTATTAGACAAAATGTATGTGGGATTTGAAAATGTTCTTTTAAAGTATTCGTATTTCCATACCCTAAGTCAAAGATCACTGCTGTAAAAACCATCGCCTAATGTCAGAGTTGTAAGACAGGTGGAAAGAAATGACACAAACCTATGAAAAGATAATTCACCCTAAAAGATTAAATAATAGTGCAAGGCAATGCAGGAGAAATATACCAAGCAAGCCATGCATAATTGCCATAGATAATTGCTTAACCATTGTGCAGACTGACTAGCAAGAAGCTTGTGTCGCCAAAAGAATTCTTTAGGGTCTTTTAACAGGGACAGTTTTGATGTTCTGAAAGGATTTATGCAAGACCAAGCAAGTATTAATGGAGGCTTATGGAAGGGGTGATTGGAAGTTATTTTAAGTCACTACAATTTGGCAACAGGATTAGAGGATGTAGATTCCAGTCCTTAGATCTAGGGATTTTCTAGGGATTTTTTTAATGTCTTTCTTTTAAAATTGACTCTCACATATTTGTAATTATCTATTTATCTATCTCTCTCTATATCTATAAAATCAGTGATACAATGTGATGTTTCAGTTTGTTCATTTTGCTGACTAATAACCTACCTGTAAAGTCCATTATATCAAATTCTTAATTATATTTTCATTTTTATATTTATATTTTATTGTAGACCTAAGTAAGTGTGTGTGCAAGTATATATGTGGAGGCCAAAGTTTGGCATTCTGTATCACCCTGTACTGTAGTCTGTCTTGCTTTTTGAAATAGGGTGACCCTATAACTTGATGATTGGCTATGCTGGTAGGCTAGAGCGCCAGGTCTCTTTCATCTCTTCTTCAGAGGCACTATTATGCTCAGGCTTTACATCTGTATTGCTTACATTTAACAGCTTTAATAGCTGACCTGTGACCCAAGACTCCTTATCATTTGTTTGATGTGGTAAAAATAATAAAAATCTCCCTTACTGATTTTAAAATAGGCAGCACATTACTATTTATTATATGCTAGATGAAATAAGCCAGCCCCAGCAATAAAACACTGTGATTTCATTTACATGCGGGATCTGGAAATTTGACCTTAGAAGCACAGGGTAAAGTGGTTGTTGCCAGAATATGGGGAGAGGAGGAATGGAGAAACGTGCTGTTTTCAAAAGGTAGAGAGTTTCAGTATGGCAGACTTTGGATTTGAACATTTATTCCAAGTGTCACAGGGATACACTGTAGCCTTCAGAACAGACAGACGGTGGGATCAGATTGACAGAGAGAAGACAGTATGAAAGCCTGGGCAAAGGTTAGAGAATAGAAACTGTCAAATATGTAGTAGGAGTCCTGGCCTCAGGCCAGGAGAGCATAGCATGATGGGTATGAGAGTGCAAAGGAAAGAAGATGTAGAGGGACCAAATAAATGTGAAACAAAACAAAAGCAAGAAAAGATGGAATTAGAACATTATTGGCGTGTAAATACATGAGAAAAAAATGAGGTGTTCTACATTAGCAGAAGTTTGCAACTCATAAATTCAGGAAAGGGTTTTGTCACTATGTAATGAGTTGGAATGTTTGATGAACTGTGACTCAGAAAATCAATAATAACACTTCCCAATAAAATGCATTGCTGGCCTGCTAACTATAAGCATTGCCTGTCCTCAGGTGTTTTTATAGCAGCAGCTATGTTACCATGGAACATTCCAGACCCAGTGCACCTGATTCTCCGCTGTTGTCTAATTCTGATACTTCCTCTTGCTAGGACAGCTGGTGGGCAATTTCTGTGTGTTAGTTCCTTACCTCCCATTAAATGTCACTTCCATAGACCCAGAATACAACACCCACTATTAGGGGCCAAACTTCTTTAGTGTACGTCTTCATGCATCTCCCTTCTAACAAATGCATGTTGGCAATAATGACCTCAACTAATCCTGTCAAACATTTCAGTGCCCAGAAATTAAAAGTAGAACATTCATTAACCAGAAATAGTTTCATTCATATATGTGTGTACACATCTGTATATTCCCTCCTTATTTTCATTTATTAATTAGTTTCCATACTTGTACTTAGACTTAACCATATTTTCAAATAATGAGTAATAGTGTTATAAAATCTTCTACAACCAAATGTCCTCTTATTGAGAGGTAATTTTTCAAAATAAATATCTGAACAAATCCTATGCTAGAAAATCTAGATAATACAAGTAACTACGATTAAAACCATCCATAATCATAATTGAATATAACTAGTCACTATTAATATTAATCAAACATTTTCTTAGTTTATACCCTAATCACATACATAAATATAAATTTTGTTACAGAAATGTGGACTTTTATATGCTGAGAAGATTGATACTTTATGCCATTCCTGGTTTCCTAGTCACAGTGACTTTTTTTTTTTTTCCTGGATGGCATTTTAAGGAACAGTTAGAGAAAAATACCATGCTCCCCACCTTCATGGATGTTTAAGTACCTTGACTGACTTGTGTGTTTTGTTGGTTCATAATGATCCTATCATGAATGCTAGAGTTTAAAACTATCCCATTTGTTGGTCCAGGGATATTGGATAACTATCCCTGATAGCTAATGGACAGCAGTAGTTCTAGCAGTGAGGCAAAGACAAATGAAAAGAAAAAAACAACAAAAGCCAAAACAGGAAGGCTCTGAGAGAAGAGTGTGTGTAGCTACATTAATATGTTAAGTGATTTTTCGAAGGTCTTGTTACTTTGTCTTTTCACCACCTTATTGATAATATTTGTAAGATTAACTCCAAATTATTAAGCATAATTCCCACTGTTTCATAACTGCATACATATTTTCAATATATTCATCCAGTCTTTCATATCAGGAAGTCCTACATGTGTAAGTTCAACAGAATAAGAGAGAAAATACTAAAAAACATTTGCATTCAATATGTGTGCAACCTTTTTCTTGTCCTTATTTCCTAAAGAGTAATAAATGGTCATCCAGGACTTACATTATTTTAGGTTATACAATTAACATAGAGTACACAGCATTGAATATAGGTTAGGTATTTAAGGGATTTCAGCATAAAAATACTTCAATGAGGCTGGATGGCTAGAACTAATCCTTCCATACAAAAGCATGATTGTATTTAGATAGAGATTATAACTGCTAATTAATATTGTTGTAAGACTCTAATTGTGACCTTTTATTAATAATAAATTTCAACATATTTTCAGAGATTTACACAAGTTATAAAACTTGAAATATCTTGTGCAAACTGTTTATGTTTTAACTTCTGACAGCATTTTCTTCCTGAAACCTATTCTCATTGCATTTTAAAGACAAAAATCAAAATAGTACTTAGCTCATCAATATCTCAGTGCATTTATTCTTCATTTTTACACCACCTATCAACAGAACTATGCTAAATGTCCACAAACAAATCATGGTTTTGACATTATTGGGTATCAGTTTGGGCTACAGAATCTGAGAGTGAAATGTTGACAAAGGTTTGCTTCTGGGTAGTAGTCACTTGAGAATTTTACACATGATGTTCAATTTATCCTTAGCAAATACATTTGCCATAACAAAACAGAACATTTTATGCTTATTTCCACAGGTAAAAGAAATCCATTGGAGTGTCTTCAAAGTGAATAAAGGCTTCAGGTCCCCTAAGCTTTCTTAAAGGACATCTTCATAGCTATACTTGAACCACCTTTACAGGAAGTTTTAGACTGACTTTGATGCTTTATATATCAAAGGAAGATATTTCATTAAAATGAAATATATCTCTAATAAATTTAGTGCCATCATATATTGTATAAGATCAAATTATCAGTTTAGATACTTTAAACTCTATAAATCTGTATACATTATTGTTAGTCTAGGTTTGAGTTAGAAGATATTAATCAACCCTGCAATGCAGGGGGTATGCAATCTCACAAAATAAATCACTAAGAGAGGGAAGCTGAGCTTTTTAGTGCAGTAGAAATCATTATAAGACACTAGTTTTGAAGCTAAAAGAAGACTTATTTGAGCAAGTAATGCTTGCAGTTGCCTTTAAATTACAGTTTTTATGAACATTAATATTATTATGGTTTGACTCTGAAATGTCCTCCACAGGTTCATTAGTTTAATGCTCCTTCACCTTCTTGTGGCGCTATTGAAGGATATGAAAGTTTAGAATGGAAGCTTTAGGAGAAGGGGTGTGCTTCAGGAAGCAGTTCACTGAGAGTGGGCCTCTGAAGCAATGCTCACTCCTGGTTCTGGCTGCTATCATTACTTCCTGGGCTGCACTGAAAGGAACTGCTTCCATCCTCTCCTACTCTCACACACACAGCTACCTCCCTTCATTTCTCCCTTGACACATTGGGCTGAGAACCTGGAGTCTATAACTCTACCCTCCCCTACATTGTTTCTGTCAAGTATTTGGTCACAGTGATATAAAAGTAATTAATACAGTCATAAATTGGGATGGCCAGTTTAGCACGTAACAAAGAATGATCGGAGCAAACTTGAAAGAGAAGAGGCTGGTTCCTGGAATAAAAAAAGATGAGCTCCAAATAAAATGAAAAGAACAATGACATTGGAAATGTGAAATTTTTATGACAGCCTTGTAAATGGCATGTATCTGCAAGGTTTTTGATTGTAATGTTGGTAGAAGAATAGTTTTCCAACCAATCTTATTTAGAATTGTTTTTCCTGGAGGACTTAAAATAACACAAACAATAATCAATTAACCAATAATGGAAATAAAAGCATATTTAACCTTATTAGTGTGGATTATATATGATTAAATGGCCGTTTTGAATTCCTGCCTGAATGAAATGGACAGATAAGATGGCTTCCAGCTGGTGAGCAGAAGATTGGCAAACGTCCTACTGAATGATAGAGGAGTCAAGAGACTTTCCTGAATATAGGGAAGCAAAGTACTTAGAACACCTTCGATTCCCACTGCGCCGACATCATCCTCGGAAGCTGAAACATGGTTTGCTGAGAAACCGCATCTTCTGTAGAAGTGGAGGTGTGGAGGTAAAGTACGCATGGATGCCGTCAGGGAGAGGAGGCAGGTGTGTGATCAGTGACGCCGGAAGAGGAAGTGGATAGAGGTCCTGCAGCTGGACTCTACCATTAGAAGGTGAAGACCTCAAGAGCAAAGACCTTGAAGATACAGACAGTGATGTAGAGCACTACCTCCTTGAAACTGTCCTGTGTGTGCTGCCCATAGGGTGAGCAGCAGCCACCCGGGGCAGATTAAATACGGCACACAGCCAATAGCTGTTGGGAGAATAGGTGCAGCTATGGAGACTTCTTAAAGCAATCTTGTCCCCCTACAATTGCTTTTCTACTTGGCCTTCAAGTGAAATCTCTAAAATATAAATTGAAACATATTCTTTTGCTTAAAACTCGCCAGGGACATTTCCCAGTTTGTTAATAATTTCTATACTAATGCATGGTCCAAGGAAGCCTCTCTGATTCCAGTGTCCCCAGAAAAGCCACAGCCTCATCAGTTCCTGGCCTTTCCACAAAGACTGGCATGTTCCTGGTGTGGGCCTTGCACCTGTCTCTTTCCAAGCTCCATTTATTCACGCTTTTCACAGTGCCTATGTTTTTCACTCACTCACATCTCTGTTGAACTTGACACTCAAATAATTTTTTTTGATGCAAATCTTAACCATTAACTACCTGTTCATTTCCTCCGCCCCTGAAGAGCAGAGCCCTGCATAGCTTGTTTTACTCAGACCTATAGCTGCTTATCTGTGGTATATGAACAGTTACCATGGGCTGAGTATGCCTCACATATCCTGTAAACTATCTGACCCAAGAATAGGTAGCCATTAAAGAGAGGTTTCAACGAATTAGCTTTGTTGTTTGCTAAATAGCATAAAAAACTCAGCCAAAGAGTACTTGGGGAAACTTACATAGAATACCAAATTATAGCTAGAAAGCCAATTTCACAGTTTCAAAAAAAGGATTAAAAAGCATCAATTAAAAGATATTATTTGAGCCGGGCAGTGGTGACGCATGCCTTTAATCCTAGCACTTGGGAGGCAGAGGCAGGCAGATCTTGGTGAGTTCAAGGCCAGCCTGGGCTATTGAGTGAGTTCCAGAAAAGGCACTAAAATTACACAGAGAAACACTGTGTTAAAAAAAAAAAAAGAAAGAAAGAAAGAAAGAAAGAAAGAAAGAAAGAAAGAAAGAAAAAGAAAGATACTATTTGTCTAGGACTTAAGAGGGATGAAAGTCACATAACTTTTGTTGTTCATGAAGTATCAATATAAGCCTTTATCATTTGTGGTCCCATTGGAGCCTAATGCTAATGGAAAGAAAGTTTGTCTCTTGACTATTTATGTAATTTCTGCATCAGATTTATTCTTTAGACTTCTTTAAAGATAATTTTAGTACATTGTGTGTGTGTGTGTGTGTGTGTGTGTGTGTGTGTGTGTGTGTAGGGTTGTATGCATAATATGACATGCGTATGGAAATCAATGTCCTAGCAGGGTGAAACTCAACTTAGGCTTTTTACCCACCAAGCTATTTCACAAGGTTTGTTTTTTAAAGTTGTGTGAATCATGGAAGCATTGGATAATTTCACTTCTGGGTATTTTCTGGCATTTCTGTCATGGTGGAAGGTTAACACTACTGTCATTTACCATGTAGAAAACAAAAGGACATACTATGCCTTCTAGATTTCTTGGAATGGCAACAGAAATAAGGATCAATTTATCCCTCCCTCCCAAATAGTTACTTACTGTCATTGTGTGAGTGAAATATAGCAGCTGGCATGTGGAACTGACTTCATAAGCGCAGGATGTTTAATAAATTTCATTACACTGGGAGTGATATTGACAATGCAACATTAAAGGCTGCTTCAATAAGACACTGTTTAAGGTATGTATTTTTTAAATTAAATATAAAAAGGCTATACACATAAAACATAGTTTTTAGCATTTGGAACAAAACTATATATCTTCTGACAAAGGCAAATAGGAAATCTGTCTCTAAGACAACCAGGTATTTTTAAAATTTTTAATTGTTGACTGTGACCCTCCATATTCTATGGCTATGAAATGTGTGTGTGTGTGTGTGTGTGTGTGTGTGTGTGTGTGTGTGTGACTTAATGTGGAAAGGTGGGGAAAGAAGAAAACAAAAGCGTGAAAATACAGAAATACTCCACATTCTAATATGCTAGTATGGAGTGAAAGTGATTTTTTTTCTAAACTGTGAGTTTAAGATGTTAAATTGTTTTCAAGTTCAAGCTGAGGATTAAGTTGAATGAATTTAATGGTTAATAGTGCATAATAGTCTTAATTAATACCAAGAGCCTGGGAAACAACATTGAATTTTGAAAAGACCAATTCTCATCCTATCTCTACTTAAATTTGCATAAGTCTCCTTCATCCATGATCTATCCTTTGTCCAGATGTGCAATTCCAGAAGTCCAATGGAAAAGCATAACAGATCTTAAGTGGGCATAGGGAGTATATGTTTAGATAACATAGAATTTAATTTTAAATGATGCCATGATATAATAATGTATACACATATAAAGGAAACCCTGAAAGAGTTCTTCACAAATTGTAGATGGCTTTCAGTGTCGTGCCATTAAATGTCTCTCTATTTGAAATCCATTTCTTCTTTCTTCATTTGTCCTATCCACTGAGTCACACATAGCTTGTTTCAGGATCAGTTGCATAATAGATAACATTTATTGCAGTAGAGGCCAATCAAACTTCCTAAGTAGGAATGTAGAATTTCCTATTAATACCCCTTGCTAAGGAAAAGCAACATGTGCCTCATTCCTGGCTTTCTAAATAGTTATCTGGGCCACATACTGCTGCTTAATATATTTCTGCTCTACTTGTTGAATTTCCAGTGTGTCTCTTCTAAAGAAAGACTCCCTCATCAAGTTGGTTACAAAGTCTTGCCTCGGATTTGTTGCTAGGATACGCCTCCATAGGTAGGGAGAACTTGAGAAGATAAAAGACAGATGACTCCCAAATGGTGACAATTACAGAATAAGTCCCCAAATGACTGCAAGTGATTCCTTTATCTGCCTCCTTTACCCAAAGGGGCATATTAGAGAGCAGATAATTACCTTATGAACTCATGTTGTATACACAGATGGATTGGTTAGTATGAAAAAAAATTGCATTAATGGCCTGTGAAATGCAGATGA
Organism: Onychomys torridus; assembly: GCF_903995425.1. Lineage (NCBI taxonomy): Eukaryota > Metazoa > Chordata > Mammalia > Rodentia > Cricetidae > Onychomys > Onychomys torridus. The sequence goes on along the minus strand of NC_050460.1, from coordinate 20,839,443 downwards.
AGTAATTATTTAGATAGCTCCATCAAAACACGAACTTGTTCTCATCTCAGAAATTCAAATGAGTCTTAGGAGCATGTGGTGTGCCCCAGTAATTTGGCATAAACATTTCATTTCAAGTTGTATGAGTTAAGATACAAGCTTAATTTGTTAGTTCAAATAACTATTAATCCACTTGCTTTATAAATTAACATTTTATTTCAGTGTTTGGTGTGCATAATCAGACAGGATTTCATTTTCATTTTGTAATAACTAACTGCATGTTTTACGTTATCAAAAAAAAGCATTATTGTTAGAGGAAAAATAACTAAACTTAAAATTCTGATGTACTCAAAATCAAGATTCATACAGTGGTAACGAATATTAGTAGATAACATAAAATGGTATTAAGCATACTCTTTATACAAGGCACCAAGATTCTATAAGGTACTCTTGTCTGATATAAGTCATTAAGATAATCATCTTTTCCCAGAATACGTTATTTTTGGCATAACCGTCTTCATGGTTCAGAGTCCCCTTGTCCCAGCTGCTGGATGTGTTGAGACTGACTTTCCCTCAGTTCAGTGTTGTGCAGACTATATTTCCAATTGAAAACTCTCAAAGAGGTCATGCTGACTCGAAGTATGAGGTACTTTGTGCTGGGAATTTCCTTGATTTTATTTTTGTACATTTAGTAAGTGCATATTTAGCATTCAGGGTTTTGAAAAACTTTTTACAATGTCTGAAAAGATTTTTTTTTTTTTAAGTTTGGGAAAAACTAAGAAAGTGGAGTTGAACAGCTCTGTCTCTGTTACTCCACAAATCTGCCTTTTCTGTGCGAGGGGAAGAATATTTGTCACATTCTTTGAATGCGAAGATAGAAACTAAAGCTCTCTTATTGAAAAAATATTTCGTAGTTTTCACCGTGAGCAGATAAACATTGTGGATGCCTTAAAAATGACATTGATGAAGTACTGCTGTATTGCACTAAGTGCCAACTATTCAGAGCAGTGTTTCAAGAGGAATAAAATCATTGGGTCATTTATTAAAATAAAAAATATCAAGACCCACCTCTTATCACTAGAATCTGAATGCCCAGATCGAATACTTGGGAATCCACAAGTTGTTTGTTTTTCCTCTAATTATCCATTTGTCTTTTGTTTTATTTTTGTTTTTGTTTTTTTACTTTTTTAGATAAGATCTTGCTGTTTCGCTCTAGATAATCTTGAATCACAACAATCCTCCTGCCTCCATCTCCCAAGGTCTCTGATTAGAGGAGTGGGCCACCCACCAGGACTCAGCCATGTATATATTCTTAAATACCTTTTATAAACAAGTCTGCTCTCTACTACCTGTCAGGGAAAAAAACTTATAGAGTATTGACTTTTAATTAAGATGTCTGATTTACTATTTAAAACATAATGGAGTTCATATCTGTTACTGTAAACATATTCAGAAGCCCATGAATAGAGAGGTCATAAGAAAGAATAAATAAATAAAGAAAGAAATAAAGAAAGAAAGAAAGAAAGAAAGAAAGAAAGAAAGAAAGGAAGGAAGGAAGGAAGGAAGGAAGAAAGAAAGAAAGAAAGAAAGAAAGGAATGAAAAGAAATACATAAAATATGGAGCAGTAAACACCCAGTTTTGTTTTTTTTCTAAGATTTATTTATTTATTATATATACAATGTTCTGTCTGCACATATGGCTGCAGGCCAGAAGAGGGCACCAGATCTCACTACAGATGGTTGTGAGCCACCATGTGGTTGCTGGGTATTGAACTCATGACCTTTGGAAGAGCAATCAGTACTCTCAACCGCTGAGCCATCTCCTCCAGCCCAACACCTGGTATTTTTAATAGCAGTCTAATTTGATAAATTTAAAATGTCGATATAACAATGCAACTCATCTAGTTTGCTCTCTCTCCCTCAGTGTGTGTGTGTGTGTGTGTGTGTGTGTGTGTGTGTGTGTGTGTGTGTGTGTGTTTAAAACATAAATAAAATGGTCACCTTTCTTTAAAAGGAATAAAGATATACAATAAAGAGCAAGAGGATTGTAGAGACTTATGTACAGGTAATTCTTGAAAACATATTCTCAAATAAGCTGTTGAACTGATACCTGATGGCTACACAGAATTTTGAAAACACCTTATAAAAAAACTGAAGAGTTTAATATGGGTTTGAAATAACTTCCCTCCCCTGACACATTCTATGTAGAAGGGAGACCAGAATAAAAATCCAAATAAAACTGAGACCATGGTCAGAAATTGTATAGGTGGTTTACAATTTTTTTCTCTGCTCATGCTAATTTTTAAAAAGGATAATTAAGAGAATTCTTTTCAAAATGGCCAATTTTGAAATAATACTTCAATAAAAATATGTTGATCACATTTTTATTTAGTAAAGAGCCCATTTTTTCAATTGCCCGTAAATTCTCCCAAGTTTAATAGTGTTCTGCCATTTTAAGCATGGCACCAAAGGCAGAAACATATAAGTATCTACATTTAAGTGACATCAACCTGCGTCTTTTTAAGTCTAATGGAGAAAGAAAGAGTAATGGAAATGAAAGAAGGTGGGCATTGAAAATTTGATGCTGCACTTGGAATTTAGAGCTAAACTATCAGACCATCTTCTGATCTGATCATCAATGGTAAAGATGTCCCTCTGCTAGGCTAGACACTTCTCAATTCACCTTAATACTCTCAACATCTTTCTGGCTAGGGAAAATGATTCCTACTATATGGCTTGTGGGATTGGAGCCTATAAATATACAAACAAAAATAAATTCTTTTTTCTAAAGATATATATATATATATATATATATATATATATATCTTTGTACCCAGGCCACACCAACAGCCACAACATGTACTACCCCTAGGGGATATAAAATCAGAAAATTTAATCTTTAACCACATCAATCATGAAAAGATGCTTAGCAGTATGCCAAACAACTGATCTAACTAGATGGAAAAGTAGTGTTATCAGTGTGGTTAGAACATGCAGAAGGACTACAGAAAACAGCAGAGATGAACGTAACTTTATTATATAATAACACTTTGGATTTAGTTTTTCTAATCCAAAAATGCATAGAGACATCTGCATTGGTCAATATTCTCCAGGGGGTGGGCAGGCTGGGACACTGAAGAATGAAGGGGAATTTTTGCAGGACTGTCCTTATGTGATATTGGAGGCAAGAAAGGTCTCAGGATATGACATCTTCGACGTGAAGAGCAGAATAACAGGTGATGTGGAGCTTTCTGTGTCCCAAGGGCTGATTACTGGAGTCAATGCTCTGGTCATACTTAGAAAGCCAGAGACTCTGGAGGTCCAGATCTAGAAGAAGAAGATGAGTGCACCAGTTCTGAGGGCTCTAACAAGGGCCCTTTCCTTCTTTTATTCCAGCTGAACAAAAGCCCAGCCACTGCTGAAGGTGATTCTTTTCCATCTCTGTCAGAGCGGATCTTTTTTGTTCAGTTGGCTGAATTCAATGATACTGTCTTCGGGGTGATTCTTCAAAGACATCCAGACATAGTCTACCAATTGAGCATGTCTTACCAGAGTCGAGTTCATACTCAGCCTCCACTATGTTATAGTAAAAGTCCAACAAAGTTGCTTTGAAGAAAAACTTATTTCTGGCACATTTAAAAAACAGTATGGATAGCACAAAATAGGAGCAAAGGGAGAGACCAGTTGCTAGGAAGAGTAGGTTCTAGCGCTTGGTCGCACAACAGGGTAAGTGTGATCAATGTTATACCCCTCAAAATAGAATAGATGGTTGCAAATACACAGCTTAAGGACATTTTAAAAGTTTAAACTGGGGATGCAGAAGTGCTCAGAGTTTACAAGAGCATTTGCAGCTCGGGTTCAACATCCTCTTCTGGCTTCCACAGGCACTGCACATACACAGTGCACCAAAATATATGGGCAAAACACTTGTATACATAAAATAAAAATAAATAAATCTTTTTACTTAAAAAATTAAGGTGATATGTATGCTAATATATGTGAATTGGTCATTATCCATTATATACATGAATCAAAATGATTTGTTCTCATAAATTCACATAAATATTTCAATTATAATCAAAAAGCATTTAAAATATTAGAGGAGGTGGTGCTAAAAGTGGTACTCTTATTGGTATGTTATAACACAAAAAGACACTAGATGTATTCTAAGGAGATCTGAAAGACTTCACCTTTGTTAATAATGATTGGTAGATATTATGACAGTCATGTAAACCTAATTTTGCTAGATCTAAGTGACCAGAGAGAAAATGGTCGATAGAGATGAAATTTCCCTCAGTGGCAAAATACTTATCTAGAAAGAGTAAGGCCCTTGCCTCAAGCCTGGCATCAAAATCTCTTTAAAAGAACATGATTGGAATATTAACAGCAAGAGGGTCAGAGGAAAAGGTATGTAAATAGACTCCTCCAAGTAGAAAGTGAATCTGGAGATAGTTGTATTACATATGAATGCTCACCAATGAATGGCTCCATACCAGGCTTTCATTTAGGCCACCAAGCAGCTCCCAAATCATGACACGGAGACTTATTGTTAGTTTTGAATGTTTGGTCTTAGACTAGCTCTTATTTTAATGTTTCTCTTTATCTACATTTTACCTTGGGGCTTTTTTCCATTCTTTTTTTCTGTTTTATTTTTATTATATCTTACTTTCCTGCTTCCTCCATGTCTGGCAGCTGCCTGGCTTCTGTCCCAGGCATGTCCCCCACTCTCTTTCTTCCCATTCTCTCCTTCCTCTCATTCTCCGTTCTTAGGTTTCTCCTCCTATTTTTTCTCTCTGCCTGCCAGCCCTGCCTGTCCTTTCTCTTCCTGGCTATTGGTCATTCAGCTTTTTATTAGACCAATCAGGTGCCCTAGGTAGGCAAGGTGAAACAGCACATATCTTTTCATAAGTAAACAAATGCAACATAAACACATGTAACAAGAAATATAACACACCTCTACACAGTTAAAGTAATATTCCATAGCATAAGCAAATGTAACAAATCTTTACATAGTTAAAATATCTGACAACCGTGCCTCCGCCACAATAAGTAGTTATTAAAGCAGTAAACTGGATGAGCCATTGTGTGGAATTAGCCAGTCTCCTTCCTTTGTCATTGCCCAGTGAACTTACAGACAAAGTAACTGTTAGAACAGCGAGAGAAGATGTACACAAGCTTAGCAACAGGAATTTTCAATCACTAACAATAGTCTGACTATATTCTGTGCTGAGGACCTATTTACCCACAAGAGAGACAAACAGTGTGCCCATGATAAGGCTTATTGCAACTGTTTTGGTAATTGAAGTAATATTAGTTTTTACTAATGTAGGCAAAAATGCCTCTTAACTTGTGCTGGTTTTTTGTACTTACAAAGCCCCTTTGTCTTGGAAATATTGTAACTCAAAAATGCATATCATACAAAACATGAAAACTTAGCAAGATGGAATGGAGTAGAACATTGATTCTGCATTCTCATGCTTGCATGCCTGGTAGGAGCTGCTTAGTGCTGCCACTGGCCAACTGTATTGTACTGCACAGCATTAGCTTGAGACCCAACATCAAATTGAAATATGGCTTCTGCCAAATTCCCATCACCTGTGGGAGTCCCGGCAAGTGTCATGGTCTGTAGTGAAATGATCCTCCTACAGGCAAGAATGAAACTTGTTTCAGTACGACTTTACTTAGCCAGTGCTGGTTCAATCTTCTGCAATCTGACACCAGATGGTTTATTTTAGACATATTTAAGTATAGCACAATTTTGGGGAAAAAAGTTACTTGATGATAATTAACTAACACAGCCTTGAATGTACAACAAGCTGAAGACATGTTTACTTTGAACCTCTTTACAAAGTACATATGGCTTTTTCCATAAAGATGAGTTCTGTTGACTTCTATAGGAACAATGCTCAAGGATATAGGGAGAATGATGCAGTAAACATAATAGCCTGTGGGTGTCGTGATTGGCCTGTCCCTTATGTAAAGGAAATTATATTGTTGTAATGTACAGATGACATCTCTCATATGGAGGGGTTTTGTGGACTGAGAAGCAATTGCTCAAGACTTGGGGGAAGATGTAAAGTCTGAAATAAACAAAGAATATTCTGGAGGATTCTAGTGAAGCTTGGCCCTACAGATAGCAAAAGATCACCAGGTTGTAAACTATATCCTTTTGCAGCATTCCAGGTGGGGTAAACATCTCCTTTCTTTGAAGATATAAGCATGTGTACTTAACTTTTTCTGGTTTCCCTGGGGCTTACCTATGAGCACAAAGGACCTCTTGTCCCCTACTTTCACCCGTGCTTTGTCATCAAGTTGAAAAAAAATCCATTAAGTCAAATCACCCAATTTAGAGGCCCCACTTTGCTTGCCCTTGATTTCTACTGTTTGTAGATTTACCTTCCTTCTCCATAAGTCTTCTGTCATATCTGTCATGTTTCCATTTGAATATTGTCTTGACCACTGTTATGATACTACAGAAAAGTGTCACTTTTCACCTAGGAATTTACTCTCTATTAGACAATGGAGGACATCAATGACCTTTTAGTGGGATTGTTGCTATTTCTATGAACTCTACTTCTTCCCACTACCCCAGTCTCCAGTTGTGTATACCTGGATACCATTCTTTTTTAATTGTCTTGTTTAAAATAAGAATATCCCAGCGTCCCACTCCTAGACAAAGGACTACAGCAATAATGGAGTGCTGAGTGGGAGGATTAGTGTTTCCAAATGAGCCCAGTACCGAGTGGTCAATTCTGAAATCTGTGTGCGTGTGTGTGCGTGTGTGCGTGTGTAAGTAACTAGCTCACCAGGTGGTATTTAATATGTATATAATATTCATTTGAAAGGGAGAGAGAAGGAAGGGAAAGGGAAATAATACAATTATGTTTTAATTTAAAAAATTAAATAATTTGTAGGGCAGGCTTTGTCTTTACCTGGGCTTCTCCACTGGACCACAAAATGATAACTTGCTTTTTTCAGGACAAACTAGAAAAGGGAGAGTGAGATTAAATAAAGACAGAAAAATCCAGACTCCTCATTACACAATACTCAACATGGCACCCACTACCCTTGTCATAATCTTCTTTACAGAGAGCTAGGAGATACGCAAAGCAGGAATCTGCACAATTTAGGGAATACTTATCAGAGGACTGGAAGCCATTTTGAATAATACTTAGCAATGAATGAAAAAATAATTGGAAAAGGATGAAAATACTACTTTTATTATTACATATAATAATACTTTATAATTTTAACAAATGCCAAACAGTATGGATATAAATTCACATATTGAGGTACAGGATATTTTGAACATAGTAATACTACCAATTATAATGAAAACTTCTTAGAAAATAAGTAACTCATATATTGGCCATAGTAAATATTGATAAAAATAATCTTGCTCTTAATAATAGATTAATGTTAAACACTTGTACAATAATTTTCTTGAGTGAAAGTCTGAATGGCAGCCAGGCAGTGGTGGTGCACGCCTTTAATCCCAGTACTCGGGAGGCACAGGCAGGCAGCTCTCTGTGAGTTCGAGGCCAACCTGGGCTACAGAGTGAGTTCTAGGAAAGATGCAAAGCTACGCAGAAAAAAACTGCTTTGAAAAAGAGAAAGAAAAAAAAGAGAGAAAGTCTGAATGGCTTTGTATTCATACATAATTTTTAGAAGCATTAGGATCTCTCATCTAGACTATTAGGACACACACAATATATTACTGCATGCTTTTTTATCTTTATGTTAAAAGATTTATCCAAATAAATGGATGCTGTTCATATTATGTAACTCTGATTCAAAATGGGAGACATGGCCATAATTACTCAACAATCTTATTCACTGAAGATTGTGTCTGTTGTCACACCAACAATTATAATAAGAATGGAGAGTTTATTCCCTGCAACCTTTTTAGGACAATCTATCAAGCCATCTGTGGTAATGTTCTTTCTGCTCAGGAGTTGATTGTTAGCATATGGCAATGTCAAATGATTTTAATTTATCTTTCATTAAGCACAAAACAACATGTCATCTCTTCAGTAGACTGGAGATTGTTTGCTTTTTTCATTATGAACCACTACACAAAGGATATTATCTAACCATTTCCCTAGTGTTATGCAAAAAAATGAAAAGAAAAGAAAAAGAGTCTTGTTTCCCTTAAATATACATAAACTAACAGGTGCTAAAGAGTAACTTTACAGAGAAGAGTTTACTTGTTCACATTTCAACACTAAATTTATCTTAAGTACCGGGTTGTATAATATTGAAAGAACAAAGGGAAAGGAAATAAATTTTCAAAGAAATAAGGCCTTGAAGAGACTAACTCTATATCTTGGTATAGAAGTGAAAGAAAGGGCTGGAGAGATGGCTCAGCCATTAAAGGCTAGGCTCACAACTAAAAATAAAAGTGAAAGAAAATTATGTTTAGCCAAATATAATTATAACAATCATTTTTCTCTTGAAATGATGAATAAAAATGTCCCCGGAGTGATCTAGCACTGTAAGATTCTGCTGGACTCAAGGGCATGACTGTGCTGGACCCTGGGACTAAAGGTGCTTAGGACTCACATCTTATGCTTCTGATATGGTTTCTATATTTGCTAATAAGAAGGAACCACATTTCTAATTTCTGTGAAATTCCTTTGCATATGATAGGTGCAAACAAATAGTAGTCTACTTTATCTGATAAACTTTGACGTGCTTCTAGGCATACTTAAAGTTGATACCTCCCAACATACATTTCACTTCTGACTTGAAATAAATCTTGTAGGGAAAGCCAATGATGAAGGATCATGACATTTGATAGGCCAAAATTAAAGAAAGAAATATGATTGCGTATTCTTGTGTCTCCAAATATCTTATAATTTAATATCAACAAATAACTTTTTTCAGTGAAAAAAAATCCCATGGAAATCATGATTGCCAATTTTCTTTTTTTTTTTTAAGATTTATTTATTTATTATGCATACAGTGTTCTGCCTGCATGTATGCCTGGCAGTCTAGAAGAGGGCACCAGATCTCATTATAGATGGTTGTGAGCCACCATGTGGTTGCTGGGAATTGAACTCAGGACCTCTGGAAGAGCAGTCAGTGCTCTTAACCTCTGAGCCATCTCTCCAGCCTGATTGCCAATTTTCTTTCAATAGAAAATTATTGAAGGAACATATCCAGACTGGATACAAACAACGGGTCATATGGTCTGTAACATTTGCAGCACCATCAACTCCCTCAGACTGGTGACTAAGCCATTTTTATTTATTCCATCTGAAAATCTTATATAAACTCAGATACCATTTGATGAATTAATAATTTACTTAGGAAAGCATGTATAAGATTCATTTGCCTAAATTCAGCCTACAAGTTGAATATTAGATTTGAATTTTAAGATTAAAAAGTTACATTAAATAAAAAAAAAAAAATCCCAAAGCCTATGGTTGCTAACAGATAAAAATTAGTAAACCTGGTTAAAAAAAAAAAAAAAATCTTTAGGATTCAGTCTTGCCACCTTGGATTGAAGACCATATACCAAGAAGACAAGTTGTTGTTTGTTTGTGTGTGTGTGTGTGTGTGTGTGTGTGTGTGTGTGTGTGTGTGTGTCAAACATGTTCAACGCTTATTTGCACTGATGAGTATACTAATACTTAAATAGAAAAGTAAAGTACAGATGTTGTATGATGTTGTATGAAGCTTCATAATGTTTAGGGCTTAGATAATTCCAAGCTAAATGCTTCTGTGAATGATTTTGATAGCTGTTAAGGAGGTTCAATTCTTTAACAATTACTGCAGTGAATGGTCAGGTGCTTGTTAAAACACCATCACCCAGGGGCCTTCCAGTAGAGATTCCAATTCACCCTGTCTGAATCAGATCCTAATGTGCATATTGGAAACATCTACTAGGTGTTTCTTACTAAAGATTTAAAGGCATGGGCCTATAGTGTGTATTCTAATCACTAGAAACTGAAAGGTGATGGAAAGGGCAATAGCTAATGCAGGACCTCATGGGGAGATGTGGGTGTGTCCCATTCCTCTGTGACAATGTTGCTTTCTAGTGTAGTGATTTCAACATAACACATGATCTCTCACAAAGCACGTCTCAGCCCGGAGCAGGGACTAACGTGGGCCTGGATGTTTTCATCTCCTACAACCACATATGCTGCCTCCTAATCAATGGCCTTAAGAAGAATGGTACTTATGCATGAAAATTATCATCTTAAACATCACCATCTGAGGTTCGCTGAGAGACTGTGTCACTCAGTGTGGTGTGGTAGAAGCAGTTACTGCACTGAATGAGGTCTGTGGAAGTGACTGGGCCCCAGCGAGACCCTCATTCCTTTCCGTATCTTCACTGAAACACTGAGTGAGCTGTGCAGTAATCACATGCTTTGTAAAGCCAGAGGAGTGCCCTGGAGAGGAAAGTGTGTGCTTGTGGGCCTCCTGCTGTAAAGACCTCTCTCAGTCACAGTTTGCTAACACTCACCTTTTAAAGGAACACTTCTAAAGCCACCCCTGGCTTTAAATTGCTTCCTAAATGATAATCAGCCATAGCACCTATTTAGACTTATGACAATGAGGACACTTTTGTGTGTCACGATGTTAATAGACATTTTATTGTAATATGCAGGCTTTTAAGAAATAGTAAATACTGATTGTTTTAGAAAGTATCACCTAAATTGCCACATGAATACATCTTTGCTGAAAAAAAACAAAAAGTCATAATACTACAAGAATGTATTGACTCAGTGACATGCTACTTCTATCTGGCTCCATGCCAACAAGGTTAACGTGTGTGTGTGTGTGTGTGTGTGTGTGTGTGTGTGTGTGTGTGTGTGAAATTCTGAAAATAGTATGACAAGTCAGTTGACAAATGTACCATAGAGATTTTTCCAGTTCTGCTCACATATACCTGCTTCATGTATAATCCACACAAAATACTCTGTATTTGACTGTGTTGTAAAGTACATAATGACTGATAATTCATATATAGTTAGGTCATTTCTTGGATATATGTCCGACCATGACATCCAGCTTGGATTTTCTGATTTCATAACACTCTTAAATGTTTTGGTTTCCATATTGAAATTATTTCCAAGGCATTCATGCCCTAAGCATTCAAACTAGCCAGTTTATAGCATGATATATATCACTTTGTAGTGCTAGGGCAATTAGGGTGTCATTTTCCCCCCACAGTATCAAATGAAGCATGATTAAAAAATAATAATATCACATAGGAATTAAAATTTACAACATATTTAAAAGATGAATATAAACAATATATCTGACTTTGGTTTTTAGTGTGATTTTTGCTGAGAAAATATTTGCTTATGGGTCTTGGAAGATGGCTCAACCAGTACAGTGCCTTGTCTGTAAGCAGGGTACCAGAGTTGACATCGCCAGCATCAGTGTGATGCTGGATGTGGCAGCACACATCTGTAACCCCAGCACTTAGGTGGGGGTCCTGTGGAGCTTGTTGTCCAGCCTGCCCAACCTAGTCCATGGACTTGAGTTTCAGTGAGAGGTTGTCTCAGAAAATAAGATACCTAACCAAGTCACTTATCTCCTGATTCAGAACTAGAACACAGGAGGTGCAGCACTGGAAAACTACAGTGCCTGCTAAAGCCGAGCAGACGAGCAAAAGGGAATTTCCCTTCTGACACTGAGTTTTCCGCATCTGCTGTTTTTGTTTCACTTATTCAATCACAGAGAATTGTTTCATTTGAAAAGACTTTGGGTGTTAAACAGTGGTGATGCATGCTGTGTTAAATCCCCATGATGAACAGTAAAAACTGAGCCATAATAAAATGGTCCAAAGGACATGGTACATAATGGAACCTAGGATTAGATGAATTCTTGAAGGTTTACCATATTGCCAGTGGTTTCTCGAAGCCTCTCTGGTGTTTATTTCTCAATTAAATCAAATGTGTAAGTTTAAAAAAGATGTGGTAGAGAGAATAGAGGAAGATGCTTGGTGTGGCCTTCTTCTTCCACATAGGTAGGCACTTGTGAATGCATGTATACACACATGCATATACCCCCACACATGCACAATGGAGAGACAGAGAAAAAAAAACTTGTTTAAATCATTGGGGTATCCCCAATGTCTTATATTTCTTATCTGATTCTGGAATAATTCTTAAGTTTTACGTTTATAAGGATACCCAAATAGTAGATCTGAAACCATGTTCTGATTTATTAAGGCATTATTCCTATAAAACCTAATCATTCCATTTGCTAATACAGGGTCTCCCACTTGAGCCTCAGGTTTTCATGGTTACTGGTATTCTCATTCTTTCTCTGGATCACATGAACACAAAGCCCTTTCTTAACAATCTTGTTTTAAGAATAATTAATAATAAGTCTGCTCTTTTAATAATATAATACCTTTAACATTAAAAAAAACATTGAACAAAAAGCACTTAATTGTGGATGTGGACTAAAAATTTTTAAAAATCACATGCAGATCGACGTAGTTTGAAACAGAATGTGTTGCCTTTTATTTTGGTAGCAATTACAACTCTAGCAGACTTCCCTTTCTGCTTGGTTGGTCAAGCAGACTACCTGTGTCCTACTTGAGAGGCTGCCTGCTTCAGGCTGATCCCCGACCTCCATCTCGAGCCTTGCCATCTCCAGGAACGTGTGGAAAGAGGACCAGCCCCGTGTTGCCTTGCTTCACAGCAGTCCTTTGATTATCTACGAACTGTAAATGAGTTTTCCAAATTAGGTTAAAAAGTTTCCCAAATATTCCATTCTGATCTTCCCTCCAGCCATTGTCCCCATTTGTTTCTTTCTCATCACAAAGTTATAGAAGAAGCAAACTTGGAAATACCTACATTTTATTATCATCCATGTCGACACACAAATGCAATTGTCCTCACTGCAATGTTCTAGAATTGTGCCGAACTACAGCTGTATAAAAGATCCCTTTCCTGGCTTTAAAAATGATATGTAATCATTATTAAAAACCTTCAGAAGAGTGCTAGTTGGGATTTAGCTCAGTGGTAGAGCGCTTGCCTAGCAAGTGCAAGGCCCTGGGTTCAGTCCTCAGCTCTGGCAAAAACAAAAACAAACAAGCAAAACCTTCAGAAGCACTAAATTATAAGGGTATACAACATTATTTATGGCCTAAAAATGAATATTGTGTGTATTATTTGTTTTTATTTATTTTTTGTGATCAAAACACAAGAGCATTTCCTTAGCCCCTAAACTCCTTTGGAAAACAAATTAATAATTTCGTTATTACTAGTTGCTGCTTACATATTTGTTGGTACAGAAAACTTCTGTAATATATAATCATATATATCAGACACATCTGTATTTTAATCTTGTTTGAGAGATTGATTGACTAACTTAAAACTTAGCATTTTAAAAGTTGTTTGGAATAATTTTGACTCTAAATAATTTAGAATTTAGAAGCATAGGATGTATGTGTTCTTCACATTTTCCATGTTTCTCTTAGAAACATTGATTGTGTTTTTCAATTTTGCAGATGTGATAGATAAAAACAGAACATGCATGTGTATAGAAGTGAAATAACAATTGTTACTGTTGTATCCTTCTACCAAATACAGTTGCAACTGAGATTGGAAAGGGAGATAGCAACAGTATCTTAAGAACAGACAGAAGGAATACTGATGTTTCTGTGAGTTGTGAGTTTCATTTAGAACAGACATTTTTCTGGGAACTTTGTCCTGGGTGTCCTGATAACATGTACTGAACTGTCTCAAGGTAGGACCTAAATGGTCCTGATCATCTTGTATTAAGACATTCTGCTGCTGGAAAAATAGAATAATCGTCAGGAGCATCACTGTGCCATCAGAGGGCAACATCAGAGGTCAAGACAGTGAGACACAGACCTGATCTGAATGCTGAAATGACTAAATTCCCTGAGACAGTCTGGGTACTGGTATTTACAGAGGCTCTGAAGGAAGGTTTGTGATTAAAAAGAAGACGCAGAGTTGCCAATCCAGGTTTAACCGTGCTGCAGAAGAGGCAGGAAAATGGATGGAGAGTTTGTATGGAATCCCAGCACTTAACTTTACTGATTTCAGTAATGTTGGAAAAAAAAAATCAAGGGCAGTAATTCCTTTTTTTAGCTCATGAAGTCTATTCATTTGCAAATTTGTTTCTGGGAAAGTCTGAATTTTGGCTTTTTGGAAAATGGCTTTTTATTCTACACAAAGGTCATTCTAAAATGTCAACCATCATGTGGTAGTTGCTTGTGTTTCTCTCCCCCCTTCCCCCTTTTTTTCTTAATGTCTGGAAGAATATTTTTTCAGTATTGTTCTGAGATCAAATTATTGTTTGTGGTAATGGGAAATTCTTGTTCTTTGAAACCTTAGGCTTTGAGCAAAATATAGAGTACTGTTACATAGAAGAATTAAATTCTTATGTGATTCACTTGTGACCTTATTAAGTGATTAACAGATTGTCTTCTGGAAGAGTTCAGTTCTTTCTCAGGCATTTACTAAGAAGAATTGAGTATTGCTCTGGTAGTTACATTTGTTATTAGAGTTTATAGACATTGTGTTCTCAAAGTACACCAGAATCAACACCAATTCCACCTAAGTAGTTTATGGATATAAGGAATTTATGTATAATATATTAAGTGTTTCTGTTTATTTCTATACTACTTCAAAAATGAATCTAAGATAGCTCAGTAATCACACTTTCAAATACTTCATTTGAAATGTAGAATTATCTTGTTCATATTCAATAAAGTTATCACTGGTTGAGGCAAAATTACAAAAGCATCTGGTTGGCAATAGTGGCCACAATGTGGAAGACAAATTATAAACATCACTCACCAGCAAAGCATATTACTATCACTTCACATTGTGAGACTCTTCATTTATCATAGTCTCCTCCCTGTGACCGATGACATAAAAACCTCCAGAACATATAGGAAGAGCCTACAGCCGAGATGGAAGGTCTCAGAACAGACACTCGCCTGATTCTATAGTAATTACACTTGGGTCTTTCCACCACCGAAATGCCACACAGCTGTGCATCAGTTTATAGAAGGCAATGACGCAAAATTTTAAGCTTTAGGTATCTCAGTGATCCAACTTCTTATTGATGACAATGTGACATTAATTGTGATTTGTACAGCAAGAGGACACATTTTTTTCTCTGTTTTTTTAAAATTTTTTTAATTCTCAGACAGAGCACATATTAGTGTGTGATGATGGATAAGTCACACAATCTGTTTAAAATCCAATGTTGCCATATAGAAAATAGAAATGATATTAATATTAACTAATACAGAAGAGAACACTAAACTGTCCTGCCTATCAGACTGGAAAGTATTCCAGTTACATAGCAGGAGGAGCTCTTGTAAACAAACAAAGTCAATAAAAAATAAACATTACAACATAACATTAAGGTGTTTAGAGTGAACTTATCCTTTCATCATTTCATAATCCCAAATCAAGAAATTTATTGCCATGAAAAGACATTTGTAAATTTAACAGTAAGGTCTTACAGAAATCTATTGAGATGGTTGAGAGAACACTGTGTAAGATGACACCTTAAATGAAATAAAATTAAATAAGACAAAGTACTTCAATCTTGAAAATGTGTTAAATTATACAAGAATCAGCAGATACACCATGAAAAAAAAATGTATTCAGAAGGTCTAGGAAGTTGGTGCAGCAGTTAAAACTAAGTGCTGCTTATGTAGAATACCAGGGTTTGGGTCCCAGCACCCACTTAAGGTTACTTACAAGTCCTGTAACTCCAGTTGCTGGTAATTTGATGCTATTGCTGTATTCCTCTGGCACTGCACTCACATGCTTCAATTCATGTTCAGACACTTGCATACACACAATTTTTTAAATTAAAAATAAGATCCTTTAAAAATATATCCAGAACAGGAAAACAAAAACAAAACAAAAAACAATTTGAACTTGGAAAAGACATAAATTTAAAATAATTTTTAGAATGTAGAAGACCAAAAAAATGTTATAGAAAGGATAAACAACAGAAGAGTAGAGAGCAAACAGATCTTTGGGCTGGTGCGATGACTTTATTGATAAAAAGTTTGTGTTCATTCCCAGCATCCACATGGCACATAACAGCCACCTATAACTCCAGTTAAGAGGATCTCATGCCCTTTTCTGGTGTCTGTGGTCAACTGCACTCATGTGCAAATACCCACACATATGTACACACAATTAAATATAAAATGTCCTTTATTTAAAAAATAAAAAGGAAGAAACAAATTTGGAAAAGTAAAACAAATAGAAAGTAAGTATAGAACAACTGTAATTGAAGGGGCTCGGTAAATAAAGTAATAATTTGGACACTTTAAAAGAAAACTTTAGACACAGAAGGGAGAACTGAGGACCTTATCTAGAATACAGTGAGTACAATTAGGTGGAACAATTGTTCAATAAAAATGGCAGAATTGAAAAATAAAAGGATTTTTTTTGAAGACTGGTAATTGGAAGTTAGAGAATGACACAGTAGATTGTTTGTGTTTGGTAATCAGGCAGGGTCACTAAAGGAGGTGAAGCTTTAGCTTAAGTTAGAATCACAAAGAATCAGCCATGGGATGATTACAAATTTTCTAATTAAGGAAATCAATTAGCACAAGAGAAATATGAGCCATATATTTTAAGCAACTAAAATAAGGTTGTTGTTGTGGCTGGTAAGTATTTGCGTTGTGCTTAAAACACTCAGAAGCCACACAAACAAGAAGATTCCATGGGGTCTTTATACAATCTGTTTTATGTTTAAAAGAAATATACCTGCCTGCCTGTTATGTGAAAAAGTGGGTTTGAAGCAGAATAAATCATGTTCTTAATGACAGAGGTAGTTTTGTTGATGGGGGTGGTCGGAGCAACAGTCTACATGATAAATTAGTGGGCTTTGGACTAGTGTAGTTAGAGTGGAACGCCTGAGCCATTGACTAGTTTTGAAAATGTAAGACATGAAGAAATGTCAGGAGTTTCAAGTTGGTAGAAAATGGAGTAGCCAAAATGTAGGAATTTCATCAACTCCAGGATTCAGAGAGAAATCCACTTAGGGATTATTATGATATTCATTACCCACATGCCATCTGCGTAAGAATTTGCAGAGATCAAAAGCTCAATCCTTTTTACGACCAAACTTTCCTTTTTTATGCATCACTGATAAATTGGGCTCATGTTTAAAACTCTTTCCTAATAAACCATGTAGTTTATTTCTAACCCTTCTGTTACAATTCTATTTCATTTAGTTTATATTTCTTCTAGCTAACTATAATGAATTCTTAATTATTAGGAACTATTAAGAAACTATTTGTATAATGCTGGTCTTTATAATTCAATATTTTGAGTGTTTGATTATTTAAATTTGTTCTTGATTTCTTACCGGACTTTCTTGTCTACAGCGCTTTCGCTTCTTGGCTTACAAGATTCTTTCTGAAATCAGCCTGGCACTGAACCGCACTTTTCGAGGCAGTCCTTACTCCTCGTCTTCCCTGCTTACTGCTCTGAGCGCCTTTCTTCATACACATTTTATTTATCAATATGCCCCAAAATAGAGACCACAGCCAAATGCTAAGTAGTCTACAAGTTCTTTATTGCATGCATTCATTTAAAAATGTAACCTGGTGAAGCGGGGTGGTGGTGGTGCACACCTTTAGTCCCAGCACTTGGGAGGCAGAGGCAGGGAGATCTCTATGAGTTCAAGGCCAGTCTGGTCTACAGAGCGAGTTCTAGGACAGGCTCTAAAGCTACACGAAGAAACCCTGTCTCAAAAAACCCAAACTAAAAAAAAAAGTAACCAACTAGTTGAGTCTCAGCATAGCTGACTTTTAATATTGCCTCTATTCTTTTAGTCTTAAACTGGCAAAACTTAAAAAAAAAATCAATAAATTATCTTAAAACCAATGTATCCCAACTGTATTCCAGCTTATGAGAAGGAATAATATATTCAGTGTATATATTTGAATAGAGATTATAAGTAACTAGAAAAATGACATCTGAGAGAATTTTTGAGTTATAACCCAAAGACAGTTTCTCATTACCAAAGCTAATTGTAATTATTTCTCTCACTTCTTAATGGTAAAGCTCATTATAATTGAATAATCAGAGTTAATATCTCATACATAATTTGGAATATTTGTTGATTTATTTCTAATCCTTCTGTTACATACCCAGTTTCCAAACATGCAAAAACCATTAGGATTTTACTGTCATGGTTAATGGGCAGTACCAATTGAAGTCCCCCCAAATGAAGTATTTCATGCCACTTCTTAACCACGTTGGATCACTAAGATTTTCACTGATGTTTCAGCCTTCTAAGGTAACCTTTAATTTCATAATTTAAAAAATCCTTTTGCAATGCTCTAGAATTGGGACTGAGGAGTTCAAGTTCCTCTCAGTTACTAGAGTGTCTTTGAGGGAGCAGATATATATTCCTACCTGGCCACACTGCCCAGTCTGGAGGTATTTCGTTTTCTATTGTTGCTTAGTATTTTGCTTCTGAAGAATTTCATCTTATTGCCTCAAGTCAGTCTCAACATGAAACCAATCACTTTTTCTTTAATCCCCACCTTAAGTACTTCTAACAAAATGCAAGAAGATTTCATGTAATACGTGACTAGATTGGGAAGAGTTGAAAGACAGAGAAATGTATACTTACACATTTATATTTAAGTATCATTGCTTTTAATATACTTCTTAAAGTACAGGCAAGATTCCTTATACTTTTCTGTTTTTACTTTGAAGATTTTCTGCAACCACTCCCTTATTCTTCCTCATAATTTATTTATTTATTTGTTTGTTTGTTTGTTTGTTTGTTTTGCTTTTTAAAGACAAGTTTTCTTGTCTGTGTAGCCTTGGCTGTCCTGGAGCTAGCTCTGTAGACCAGGCTGACCTCAAACTCACAGAGATCTGCCTGCATCTGCCTCCTGAGTGCTGGGATTAAAGGTGTGCGCCACCACTGACCACTTCCTCAAGATAACCTTAAGTGAGCTCTATCTACTCCAAGTGGCAAGCTCAACTAACTTAAAATTGTTACTCTTCTATTAGGCAAACAATCTTATTTATGTCTTTGGTTGTTCTGATTACAATCCAGTTTCTTTCTATTCATACACAAATAGTCCATAGCCATGTGATGTTTTGATAAGCCTGAGGTGTTTTCTACAGTATATCTGCTTGACATATTTTTACTCTTCTACTTATTTATTCATCAAATGTTTATTTTGGGAACTGAAAGTTTGTTAAGCAGAAATTTAAAACATACAACAGAAGCAGCTGTCCTAAGAGAAATAATTAGCTTGTTTGTATAAATGCTAAGTTTGCATACATAATATGCAAATATTTAGCGTAGGTAGTTTGGAAGAGAATGGTGGGCCTCTCAGTATCAAAGACAGTGGTGTGCTTAAAAATCCTATTTGGCTGAGGTAGAGTGGGATTTCTGAGGGAGGCAATGTTGAAGCAGAACCCAAAGTCAGTGCATTATCTAGTGGAAAGTACCTAGGCAATGTCAGTCATGGGGGGTGGGGTGAAGAGGAAGAGAATTAAGTCTGTCAGCTTTGCAAGCCATGGGAGGTGAGCTTTGCAAGAAAGGTTCTGGGGTGGGGAAAGGCGGGAGGGTGTCAAATGCTGAAGGGATCAAGATGAACATGACAGTTTCTAAGAGGTAACTAACTCACTTTCAAGAGTTTCATTTAAGGAAGAAAGTCTGAAGTGACATTGCTTGATATTATTATTGGGTGAGTGGGAAGTGAAACCCAAGGATAGTGTTGTGAAAGTTTTCCATTAGAAGAATTGTTCAGAGAATGAAACAAAGAAAAGATTTTTCTTTGTTTTTATATGCATTCTTTAGTAATCAGAAACCAGGAACTTTTTCCTAAAGAAAATTTTTCATGAATCTAGAGAGGCTGGCATGAACGCAGACTTGAGATAGTCAAAAGCTCTACAACATGAAAGCAACAAAGAAAAAAGGAAAGGTAACAAATAACAAAGGCAAGTTATTTAAGGTGAACATATTCCAGGCACACTGCTGAAGTGCTAGTGTGGAATTGCAAGGGAGCATCACATGCCATGTCCACTCAATGAACAGGAATGCCTGGACATATACTGGCAACATTTCACAACTCCATGGGTACCAGAAAAGATCTAAGGCCTGCAGTAGTTTGAAGGATGGATGGAGTGGGGTTTTACTTAACATGTTGGAGGTACTGAATTCCATTCCCAACAATATCTTCTTAATGCTTTCAACAAGAAACAGTTTCATGGAAAACTAATCAAGGTAGAATTGTCTTCAATGTTCAGTGGAATGGGAAAAAATAACTTTTGATCTTCTATTTCTAGACCTATTATTGAAGTGGGATATCAATATAAGTAACCAAATGGATTCAAGAAAATGTAAATGAAATCAGAAAATCTAATATTTCAGTGTAAAGTACTGATACATGTACTTTACTATACAAAGATATGATTTTGTGGATATAAATTGCATAAAGGTACCAAGGCATAGGAAGGGACAATACATCTAAACTTCTGGCTTTGTTTATGTTGGCATAGATGCTTAATACAGATGTTGGTAAGGTCAAAATGCACTTTCTTGTGCATATGAAACAATAAGTATTCAGTTTTTGACCATCTAAATTAAGATTTCTTTGAGAACATATAATCAAAATTCCTTTACACCTCAAAGAAATTATCATGACAGAAAAACAAGGGAGTAGAAAAGCTTACTAAAGAGACAGTAAAAGTAGGTTTAGCTTTTAATGCATGTAATAAATATAATTGTTTTAAATTTCCAAAAAGGAGTAAGGTCAGAGATAATTTAAAATCTCCAACTATATATTCATGTACAAGATCAAATGCACAGCCAGGAACTGGAAATGCAGATACAGGGAACCACAATGCAGGAATGATACATTCCGTGTGGGGCAGAGCTGGAGTCAGCGTGACATCACTAATGGGAATGCTGAACATCTGTAACTGTAGAACACACCAAGAAGATTGGAAATGCATGCCTTCCTTTTCTGTGCCTCCTGTAGCAAAGCATAGCAGATAAATAGTTGAAAGAGATTTGTGTAATTATCTATCACATTCAAACTATCCTTCCTCACAGAATACATACTTCAGGATTATTTCTTTGGTAGCAAAATTCTTACATTTATCTTTAATATATGTTAACATGTGTATATACAAACATACAGATGGCATAAAGTTACAGATAACCAGTTATATCTGCATATCGATAGATACAAGCTATTGTGTTTTATTTGGGACTGGTGTTGAACTTATGGCCTCAAGAAGTAAGGTAGGCCTTCTACCATTGATCTATTAGCTCCAGCCTTGCTTTATTTTTTATTTGGAGACAGCTTCATTACTTTTCACTGCTGACTTTTAATTTCCTATCTGCCTTCCTCAATCTCCAAAATATCTAAGAATACAGATTTTTTCTCTTCGTTTTTGTTTTGTTTTGTTTGAGATACCTTCTTTCTACATATCCCGACCAGGTCTTAAACCAACTGTTCATCTCAGGCTGACATCAAATTTGGAATTCTGTTGACCTAACATCACAAATAGTAAGATTACAAAGTTGTATCACTGTAGTAGAATATTATTTTAAGGTGTGTTACTTTTGTTTATGTTGTATTTGTTTAACTCTGTGAAGCTGCATTACTGTGCCTGCCTAAAACATATAATGGTCTAATAAAGAACTGGCCAGTAGCAAGGCAGGAGAAAGGATAGGAGGGAAAGGCAGGCAGAGAATATATAG
Organism: Onychomys torridus; assembly: GCF_903995425.1. NCBI lineage: Eukaryota > Metazoa > Chordata > Mammalia > Rodentia > Cricetidae > Onychomys > Onychomys torridus. The sequence goes on along the minus strand of NC_050460.1, from coordinate 20,817,747 downwards.
AGAGGGAGAAATCTAGGGGAGAAGAAAGAGATAAAGGATCAAAAAGAAATGGAGGAGATCTAGGAGCCAGAGAAGGAAGAGGAGTCCAGGGGCCAGCCACCCAGCTGTATAGTAAGCCACAGAGTAAGAGTAAGAAAAGCCCAGAGGCAAAATGTAGATGGGATGATTTAAGTTAAGAAAAGCTGGCTAGAAATTAAACCAAGCCAAGCTAAGGTTGAGCACTCATAATTAAACATAAGCCTTTGTGTGTAGATTTATTTGAGAGGGGGGTGGCAAACCTCCCCAAAAGAGTAAAATACTAACAACAACATAGTATCATGTCCAACTGCATTAAAATATATTTGTTTCCATGTATAGTTTCCAGAAATAAAATAATTAAGTTATATAAAAATAAGAAATGGGAAAGAAAAAAATGTTTTCTTGTGAGATTCACAGGGATTAAGTTAGCACTTAAAATAAAATGACTAAAAAATAGGAAATTGAAATGTGATGACATGAATACCATGTCCATGGTGTAAACATTTATTTAACAAAGACATCAAATAATATTGTTGAATACACATTTACTTGAGCTCTAAATTCAAGTACTCTATAAACTAGAGCATTAAGTAAAAGTCATAATCTAAATATTTATGGTGACTTATAATCTTTATGAAGGGCTACCTTGTAGAGTTAATATTTATATATTTCTTAATCTTACATATCTGACTAAGAGCAATTGCAAGGCCTCTTTCACACATATAAAGTATCTTTTTTATTTACTACTATATCTCCAGAATTTAGAGTCTCATCTAGGGTTTTGCAAATGTATATTTCATGTTCATATATTCCATCCATTCTTAAATACCCTTGCAAAATACTCCTTTTCTGGAAAAACTTCATCCAATATGTAGACGCTTATAAGAGTATGCTTGCTGTATTTACTTCAGAATACACTATGAAGTCTGGGGTTTTGCAAGCAAGATAAATCATACATCATTACTTGGAAATGGATCTAGAAAACTTCTAAATACTGACTGAATACACAATGTTTTGAAACAACCAAATAGCATTTTACGTACTGAAAACAGTCACATATATGAAGGCATGTGCGTAATCTGTATGACCTCCCATCAGACTTGGGCACTCGAGGCCCGAAATCCAGCCTGAGACTTCAGAACAAAGTGGTTTTAGAACATAGAGAGTTCTCCAGAGCTTGCCTTTGCACCAACTTCAGGCATCATACTCTGAAGTACAAGCTGCATTCCTAATTGCCCGTTTCCTAGTCTCATCAACCTCATTGAGAGGTGGCCTACGTGCCAGTTCAAGTGGGCTTCACTTTCTTCAAGGTGTTAACCCCTGCTTTGAGAGTGTGCATCATTCTTAGATTGCTGCGTAGAACTTGGCCTCGCTAGCTGTCTTGCTTGCTTAGGAAGGACAGCGTGACTGAAAGTTAACTGATGGTAAGAGTAGTTGATGTCTTAGAAAAACACAGAGATTGTTCTCCATCTATCTTTACTTGTCCCTGAAGAGTAACCTACAAGATTAAGGAAACACTGAGTTAGTGTCCTTGTTATCTTACAAACCAAAGACACTATGTTTCGGAATCATTTTCATTAAGAAAGTCGAGCCTAATATCTATTTTAGTAAATGCATGTTATGTGTATATATGACATGTATAGTAGGATATCTATTTTAGTAAATGTATGCCATGCATATGTATAACATGTATATATAACTGTTCTGCAGTAAGTGATAGAAACATGAGGGTCATGATGAGATGTGACCAGAACCACTTACTTGAAATTTCTGAATCCTCCAAAAATACATCTCTTCTCTAATATAATGAATAAGGTGAAAAAAAAACATACATCAAAGACAGAAAAACCCCCCTTTCTCAGGAGGAGAGATTGTACGAGCCAGGGGGAATCCACAGAGACAGCTGTCTTGAGCTTGTGGAAGCTTGTGACTGGCATCTAGGGAGCCCACCTGAGACCAAGTTAGGCCCTCTGCATGTGTGTGACAGTTGTAGAGATTGGTCCTAGCAATGGGATCAGGACCTGCCCTTGGTGCTTGAGCTGGCTTTTGGGAACATATTTACCAGGCTGTGTTGCCTTGTCCAGCCTAGATGCAGGGAGAGGTGCTCGATCCTGGCTCAACTTGATATGCCATACTTTGTTGAAACATATGGGATTTCTGCCCCTTTCTGAACATAGATGGAGAAGGAGTGGATGGGAAGAAGAGAGGAGAGAGAGGAGAAACTGTCAGAATGTAAAATAATTGAAAAAAATTAATTAATTTTTTAAAAAGGAGAGAAATACCCCTCTCTCATTTCAAGGAATAAAAGCAAACCTTATAACCTGGCAACTCTAGGTACCAGTATTTTCTATAAAAAATTATCCATGGCTTATATATTTACTTGTTGGTCAAACTACCATTTATATGATATTTTAAATTAGGATAACGTTTATTTTCTATTAATATTATCACAATAAGGCACAATAGTTTATGAAATGATATACTAGTTATTTATGAAAGATCCTATTAAATAATTCCTTTAAATAATGTAAATTTTTGTGGAATAGCTTATAAAATTTCCAGTAAGCCTAAATGTAGTAACATTGCTTTAAATCAAATTATTCTATGGCTTGCTGTTAAAATAATAAGTGAGAAATAACTTGGCATGTTTTAAATTCCCATATAATATGAGCTATAATTTAAAATTATAGAAGAATAATTTTATTACAATTTCTAAGAAAATACATACTACAATAATGCATATGAGAGTAAGACCTATCAATATCAAACTGAAGATTGCCTTAAAATGTAATAGACTTCTGTATATGGAAAGTTTGTTGGTGCTGTCAGTGAAGTGCCTTAAAAAGTAATAATAGACTTCTGTATATGGAAAGTCTGTTGGTGCTGTCAGTGAAGTGTTTACAAGCAAGCCTGAGAGCCCTGGAAGGAATTACACATAGCAGCCTCTAATCCCACAACAACAGCACCCTAAGGCCAGCGCTGAGCCTGGAGATGGGAGGATTACTGGGTATGGCAACGCAGCCAGCAAAGCTAATCAGCATGTTCAAGGCCAAGAGACAGACTGACTCAAAAAATATGGGAGAGCAATTGAGGAAGACCTCTGACATCAACCTCTGCTCTTCATACATTTACACACATGTTCATGCACACCCATACAAATATGTACATATATATACCCACACAGAACACAGGCACAAATGAAAATAGGTGAAATTCTATTCTCAGAAACATTTGGGTTCTGATGGTTCGGTTGCCAACACTTTGAACTTAGAGGTCCAAAGAAGGACTCAACCTGCAGGAAATGGGTTTGGTGTGAGTAATTTTTCTAAAGGGAAACCATCTTCCTGCTTATCTGTACTTAGGAGCTTTCAGCAGATTGCTTATCAAATCACACCCTCATGCAACCACAGTTTTATATGGCAAGTTTGGTAGCCTCTTAGCAATTTGGCTGCCTCTAATTTTTTTCTACCTATCTACTCTCCATTAGTCAATTAAAGTACATATCTGAAATTGAAGGCATGAATCTTTGTCTCTTGTTTAAATCTCTTAAAATCTTTCATATTTTATCAGGTACAGTTTAGTTTCACAATTTCTAGTAAAGCAATAGGTGTTTTCTTTTCTATCTGCCTGGTGGTTCACCCTCCATCCTAATGTCCAGGAACACTCCTTGTATATCTCCTCTAAACTTTATGATCAATAATTATTAAGTTGGTGTTCAATAGAAACTTAACACACAATTGCTTCCAGTTTCCATCACTGGCTAGAATGATAGCTCAGTGGTCAAAACACTTACTGCTGTTGCAAAGGACTGGCTTTTGGTTCCCAGAGTCAACATAGCAGATTACAACTGTCTGAAAATACAGACCACGGGGAATCCAACACCTTCTGGAATCTACAGACACTGCAGACACATAGTACACATAAATGCACACAGGCAAACACTCTTACAGATGGACTAAAATAAATTCTCTTCAAATCCCTATGTCCTCAAACCAACGCTTTAACTTCCTTGATATCTCCTGTTTCCCTTAAGAAAGAAAATCTGGCTTCACAGACAACATCTGGCTCATTCCCTTTTGTGTTTTGTCTTGCTGCTTTGTGAGGGGACAAATCTCTGTCTGTCACTGTCATACCCTTGTGGCTCTCTTTGAAGCCTCTTTATACAGGAACCCTCTGCATGTCAGAAACTTGGCCAGAAAAAACCCCATCTCTGTTCTAGCTTGGGAAAAGCAGAACTAATTTCATCTAAAGATTGTTCAGTTTGGTTATATTTCAGGTTCTCTGAGATCTTGTCATGCCACATTAATATCAAAGCTTATTAAAATAATTTAAGAAGTTTTTCTGAATCAAAATGTACTAGAATAGGCAAGAAGAAAGTATCATATTTTGGCCCTGGTATACTGCCATAAATGAAGAAAGAAATATATTCAATTACTGGTTTACTATTAAAGTTGTATTGGATTGTAGAATTGCATGTACTATGTATGTGTTCATGTATCTATTTTTCTCATTACTAATAAATAAAAAATATTTTGAAAGCAAATCACTGTTACTAGTTTACAGTAAATAAGTAATTCATGCATGGAAATATGCAAAAAGGCATACACTTGGATAATTTATAAAAAAATATTTACCAAAAAAATTCCTGTGTGATTGTGCACATTGATGATTTCTAACATGGAACCTTATGTCCTCCTTGCTAAACATTCATAGAAGACAGTAACTAAATACGAATTTAAATGGTGATATGATGATATGGATGTGCCACAAATTATCTGTGACCTTTGCACATATTTTACATGTGATTTTCAAATATGTATTGTGAAAGTTTTATGGAAATACATTGTTTTATAAGGTTATTTTAATATTAATGTTTGGAATAAAGATAAATATATAGCTTTATTGCATACATACATATATAAAATATCACATAAATGATGAAACTTTACAACTCCATATATGCTCTTACACCCTCCTGCGAGCATGCTAGTAGCTCATGTTTGATTATTTAATGTTTTACCCATTTGTAGAAGCATCTTAGCTACCTAATAAAGTAATTTCTGCCAGAGTATTTGGCAAAGTAAAATTCTGTTTTACTAGTGTGAGAAAGAACATCTTTATCCGTATTTTCAGGCATATAAGTTTGATAATGAAACCTAAAATATAATGTATATTTTATAATGTAAAAATAATGTATAAAGGGACTAACCATTAACATCTTAAAATTCAATGAGTTTTTTGGGTTCCTAGAATTTTAAAAACTTATTTATTTTATTTAAATATTTTCCAATATCTATCAATTTACTAAGCAACTTTAATTCCTGAGTTCTTTGGAAGCCATCTTGTAGTCATTGGTTCTGTTCTTTAGAAAACTAAAATATTTATAATCAGTGGTAAATATTGTTAAAGTGTTTTTGATAATCTTAGCTAGTGTGTATAATTTAAAATTATAGTGTATATAATTTAAAAAATTTTATAGCCTTTGATAATGCATGCTACTTCTAGAGACACTTTTGATGATGAAAACGTCAATCTTTGCCTCTTTCTCCCCTGTCTTTTCATAAAATGTTTGGATATATAAACACTTAGCAAATGCTTGTGAAGTGAGAATATGCAAATATCAAATCTTCATGCATTTCAAAAAGTTAGAAAAATTAGAAAACTGCTGAAATAAAAGAAAATATTTTAATAGTAGTGGTTTAACTTTCTCTTTAGGGTCTACATATTTTTTCAAATTTATTATGCAGAAAAATGTCTTTATATACAGAATCATTGTGCCAGTTTTTTCCAATTAATATGAAAGTCAATGACAAATTCAAAAATTATGCAGAAGCTGAAATGTGATGCAAAAATACATTAACTCTCATCAACTTGCTTCATCCAATATGTGGTGGTTTCCTAAGAGAATTTGCTTGTCCCCACTATCTTATATCAACCAAATGATGGACCTTTTTCATTTACCAACAGGCAATGTATTTGATATTCTTTCCTGTTACATTTGATAAATAAAATCTATAAGTTTTCTAGTTGTGTTACGTAAAGATACATAATGGGGGTGAATATGTTGTTCAGTGTTAAAGTTCAAGTTTATCCTATATTATATAGCAAGTTCCAGGACAGCCAGGGGTACATGAGATCCTTTCTCAAGCAAACAAAATGCGAAAATAGAAGTTTGTATGTAATAGGAAAAAATATATGTAAGTATAGCTATGTAATATACATATATACTTATGTATACATGGGTAAAACACAGATCTGTTGGTAGTTGTAGGCAAATGAGTATTTCAAGGAGACAAAGACAACTCCTTAATATTTTGAGGTGTAAGTGCTTTCTGGTGCTGCTGTTGAATTGAAATTCTAGTGGGGCTTTACTACAGGCATTTCTGGAGGAGTGGATCTTTCTGGTGGAGGCAGTCTTGAGCAAGGGTATAGCTCCCCATCCCCTGGCAAAAAGTAGTAGAGTTCCAACAGTGTATAAACAGGGTGTAACTCTTGGGGTTTTGTGAAAAGCAGTAATGGCCTGGATTAGGGTGATTCTGGTGGAAATGCAAAGGAAAGTCTGCCAACTGTGAAGCCAGTCTGTGTATTAAATGATACTTTTAATGCCTGCTGCCCAGGGTCACCTGCTTGTCCATATATTTAAAATAAACACATTAGTAAAATAATGAGTAGATGTGTTTTAACTTTTTGATAAATTAAATCACATATTAGTGTCTCCCTCAACTTCCAAACAAAATTCCCATAACTGATAATTAATGATCAAAAGTCATGTCTAAAGTCATTTGTTTTCTAAGGATCTCATATTTAATCAATTCAAAGTGCTAGACTTAAGGGAAATGACTTTCAAGGCCTATTTTTCCTGCATCTTAATTTCAGAAACTTCTGCTTATAGCAAGTGGCACAGTGAATGACTGAGGGAAGAACCCTAAAACTTGCTAGTCATCTTCCATCATTTTGGGCTTTCTACATGAACAGCTGTTTACCCACTGCTTCATCAATGCCATCAACATAAAGACAGAGGAAATAACTCACTGTTTCCATAAGCCATGTACCATATGCATATATGCACTATTATGCTGTACTTTTTCATTTGATTTCACAGCTTGCTTTTCATTGCTTTCACCAGAGCAGAGCATCTTTTTATTTGGTTATTTTCCTTGTGTAACTAATGTAGTATATTATCTTTGCCAATGCAGACTGTATGAATATGAATCAACCATTCATGAAGACTTTATGTTATCCTGAAATCATAATACTAAAAACTAAAAATTTGACCACGTGAGAGCACACTAGTAAAATAGCTTTGTCTCTTACATTTGAATGATCTGAGTGGCCTTTATTTTCATTAGAAGCAAAGATAATGGCATCCTCAAAGAAATGAAAGGCAACATAAATGTTTTGAAAATAACCCATCATGAAATGTGGAATATTTGTTGTAAAATGTTTTTTTTTATTAAAATTAGACAAAAAAGATTTATATTTTGTAGCAGGTTGGAATACAGATATTGTATAGAAATACACCTGGTTAGGTAACAGCATATTTCATTTTCAATTTGATACTTTAATCTTAATTAATAGGCCTAGAATATTTTTAAATGCCACCATAGGTGTTTATTTGTCTTCGAAGAAAGGAAATCAGTAATGTATCTTTCATATTATAAGTAATTTGTCTATAACAGGACCACATATTAATTGTCATTTTTGGCATCAGATATAGCTCAGTGGTAGAGTGTTTGTTTAATGTATATTAAGACCCTAGGTTTGATCCCCACTACAAAAACAAAAACACAATGTTCATCTTTTGAAACTTGCCAGTTAAATTGTATTGCCACAATAATCACCAATTACACTTTAAACTTCTGTTTGTGTATGATGCATGTAATTCAATCTATAAATATTGGAAGGATTTATTTTCTTAGATTATTATAACCAAGGATGAAGCATCAGCACTAATGTACATTAGGACATAATGTTCATCAATAAATATTAATGACAGATGGTCGCTAAACTTGAATACTGAAGTATCACTTGTATTCTAAATATTTTTGAGATATAAAAATTACTTGGCTAGGGATACAAGATAATAGCCTAAATTTGGTTTTAAAAACAAACATTTGGCTTTTACTTTTGTTTGTGAAATGGTTAGACATTTAGTGTGATACTCTTTAACTTATCCCACTAGTGAATTAGCAATACTTATAGCCTTAAGCGTCAGGATCATAGACTTCCCTTTATGCGGCAATATTTCCCTCAGAAGGTCGAGTACAGGCTATTGCTGTGCTGCCACTGAGATTAACAATGGTCTTCCATCAACTCAGTTCTGTCGTGACTTTGTAACTTCAAAACTGAATACACGGGATAAACGTTTTCCATCATCCTTCTACGTTGTGTTCAAACTACCTAAGTGTGGTAGTAGAAACCCCAGTGGTATTATGGATAGATATATTCTGATATAAATATGGAAAATGATTAAAACTTGCAGAACATGGAAGTTAAATTATAATTCTAAGTTGAAAGGTGGTGTGTAATGTTAATAAAACATACCACTGATATTTGTTTGCTATTGAAGATACAGTGACATTTCAATTGCATAACAGTTTTTAAATCTACAATAGTGAATAACTATAGGTAAAACTGTATAAATAGCAAATGTAGTAGTAATTAGGTACTTCTATGCTCAGTGAAGAATGGTTTATACAGCACATAGTTTACACATGAAGGAATGAAAGATGTTGGTAGGAAAGTAAAAATAGTGATGGGTTATATTTTATCAAGTCAACTGACGTTTTATACATATTTCCAGTTATCCAAAATGACAAAAAGAGACACATATTTAGACTTCTCAAATATCTCTGGATGTGAATTCTTTAGTGGAAGACCTAAAAAGACTTTCTGGGGTCATAATTGGATGAGATTTTGATTGGACAGACAACATGCTAGCTTTTTTTTTTTTTTTTTTTTTTTTTTTGATACAAGTGTTGGTAGAATTGCTGCTTACAAATAAGTTGTATTTTAGCAGAAATACATTTAAAAATTGAGGAGAAAAGGGCCCAGGAGTAAGACTTTTTGTTAAATTCTCACTCTTAAGTATTAATCATCAAGTGATCAGTAATGAAATAGCAAGTACCACAATGTCGTTCTCGGTTGGAATTTTCTTTCCCTACCCAACTGTTAGGAATTAGAGCCATCTAGCATTCCATATGCTAGGCTTGGTTTTTGCTACATCACTGTAACAGTTCAGTGAGCACAGCACTAACCCGGAGGCCAGAGGATTAATCCACTTAAGCACATGAAATTTTGGAAATGCATTTCACAGAAGCTGATCCACGGATTGAATGCTTTTCATCTCCACACTTCCTTTCTAATTGTCTGTTAGGCACAGATAATGTTTTTTTCTTTATTTGGAGCTTTATTTCAGAACATTTAAAAAACAAAAACCTAGACTCTTTTGTTTGAACAAAAATTTTAAAAAGAAAACATTGTTTTACATGTGGTTAGAGAAAGTATGGAATTGGTTAAGTCAGGGCAGGGAAGAATCAGAGTTGCTGAGGCTACCAGTTTTTGTGAGCCTTGAGGCAAACCAAGGCTACCTTATCTTTGGATTTAAAAAAAATCCATCCTCTGAATATTCACCTTAGAAAGTTAGATTACAGAGTTGTCCATTCCTTTTGAAGATACTGGAAACCTTGTTGGGGTGACAAGCATTTAGCCAGAGGCAGCAGAAACCCAGTCAGTATTCTTTTAGGAAGAACAGTTAATAGTGTGGTTCTATTTTTTTTTCTTCTGCTATGTGGCTTCAGAACATTATCAAGAGAAGTATACAATATGTTCCGTTACTTGAGTTGACTTACCATCGGATGTATCACTTACTGACTGTTATTCTTGTTTCTTAAAAGCTGTTCATGATGCAGATTTTCTAGCTTAAGTTTAGACATATTCCAAGCAGATCAGACTAGACAAGTTAGAACTGTGGATTTATTATCAATAACTTCCAGGTCTGTGGAGGGACATGTTGCATGAGACAGGAATGTAATTTGTGAGAAATGTCTACACACAGGCTTTCATATACCTTTATTCTGTCTTTAGAATTTGGAATGATGGGAGATCATACAATTAAAAGTCAGCGACCACGATCTGTCCATGAAAAAAGGGTCCCTCAGGAACAAGCTGACGCTGCTAAATTTATGGCACAAACTGGTAATACGTTAGTTACATTTTTCTATTGATTGTTGTTAATTTAATGAAACCACTGCATGTTTTCATGATCCTTTGCTGCACATTTGTCAGTTTTTGGAGCTGATTTTTTTTTTTTGAGCCATTTTTTGTCACCAGTTAAAGTCCATAAATACAGTAGCTATGAATGAAAAGTACACAGAAAAAAATGTGTAAGACTTACTTTGCTTTTGGTAAAGGATGCTTTAGTATTTACATATTATTAGTTCCTTATGTTAATTAACCAATAAAACGCATCATTACACTCTTAAAGGACAGCAATAAAGTTACTTTTTCAAGAATTATTTGATTGGAGACTTTCATGAGCTATAATTTAAATAGGACTCAGATGATGAAATTTAATGTAACAAAATTTGATATATTAAATATTCTTCCATATGTCACATTATCTATAAATATTGCTTAATTGTTAAAATATATAGAAATGAGATGTTTTATAATTTAGTATATGATTTGAGAATACATTTGTTGCAGAAGATAAATAGTGTAAAATTGACCATCTAATTAAATATCAACAAAACTGACTTTCTGGCTTATAAAATTCTTTAATCCTACATCAGTCAAATCATTTTCAAACTCCCTACAAATTTGAACGTGACTGAAAAGTATGTTATTTGACATAATTTTGAAATTCATTGATATATGTGAACAGATATATCCTTGTAGTGTTTATGCTTTAATAATCTATAGACTTTGACGGATCCCAGTGGGTCATAATTTGGCTGCTCATAGTAAGTATTGCAGAGTTCTGCCTAGGAACACTGCAGGGGATCACTCTCCCAGCTGCAGATGTTTACAGCTGTGCTGCAAACATGCTCAGCCTTTGTTTGCTTTTCTTTTACAAAACTTAGAACCCAGTTTACTTGTGTTTTCACACAATTTTGTGCATTCCATTCTTGTTTGTTTTGTTGTTAGCAAGTAGCCATGAGTATACGACCAGATCTGTGACATGATATTCAGACAGGTTTTAATGAAATTCTCCAAAAGAATAGACGTGCCCTTCAGTTCACGTGTTCTTCGTCAGAGTGTTTGTTTAGAACACTGTACACAAACTTAATGCTTCGAAATTCAAATATTAATACTGAATTGGATTCTTGGTAATAGATGAATGGTCTATTTTAATATATTAATTGTAACTCAGCTTCTCAGAACAGGATATGTGGAATTAATTCTATAGTAAGTGTATAGTTTAAGTTTTAAAAAATAATACATGGTATGACCAGATCCTTTCTTTGCTGGAGTGCCTCTGGTGTACCTTACTTAAGAGGAAATTTATATTTTAACCAGTTGCTTACTCGAGTCCAAAAATGGATTATGTGGTTCAAATGGATTTCCAAATTTCTAAATGTGTTTTTGTCTGATGCCAAAACAATTGAAATAATAGCAAAATAATTGAAGCAGGGAACAGAGATTCGGGGATTTCTACTCTCAGTAGAGAGATAAAACAAGGGCTGGCCACTCAGTCCCTTAGACATCTCCCTGTGAGGACACAGCTGCTGTCTGAGAAGTGTGTCCTTCTTTTGTGCCAAAGACACAGCAAATATTGGTCTACCATAATTCCTAAAACTTGTCAGCATGGGGAGTGAAATGGAGAACCGTAAGTTTAAGTTTCCAATGCTCACTTTAGTTTGTGTATGCAATTTAATCCAGAGTTTGTTTAAATTCTGTTTATTAATATTTGCATACATCAAGGAAATGCAATTTTTTCAGCCAAAACATTCTGAAAAACTCAAATGCTAAGAAATAATTGATTTGTAAAAAGAGGAATTGGTAATCACAATTTTTACATGTATTTCTGATTTTCCAGTCATTGTTTTTTCTACACAATGTATATTCTTTCACTAAGAAGTGATTTGGTAAGTAGATGACACACTGATTAAACAAATCTGGGGCTAACTTTAAAACCACTTACACATATTGTTATCTTCTTAGAAAGGCCATGCCATATTAAGGTTCTAGAATTATTGATTGATGCCTGAATTTGTGAGAAATAGAGTGATAAATTCATTTTAAAACAAACCTTGCGTATTCAAATATAGACATATATTGTACTTACTTTAATATTAAATTACCATGCTGAACTAAAAAAGGAATATAAAATTATTATATTATTTTTTATGATTCATAGTTGAATAGTAAGCACACTTATATTGCTAAAAGAGAGAAGTTTTTTCTTAAATATTGTTTCTTTTGATGTTAACGTAGACTAAATTAATAGAAGTACCAAACAATAACATTTTACAAGTGAGGTTGTATTTATATAACTTGTCTATTTCTCAAATTAAGGTATTAATATTGCATATAAACAGTCCTCAAATTATGCTAACCATAATTGAGAACAAAAAAATGATACAATGGAGGGGAGTTAAATAATAAAATTATAAAGTATAATATGTTAAATCTCTCGTTCAAAAAACAGAAAGCAAAACCACTACCACTTATTTCTTCTCAAATAAGTGAACTGGCTTCACCAATCAATACAAACAGTAAATATTTTCATTTTTAAAAAACCTTTACTAGACAGAGGCAGAGTAAGTGAATATTTTTTAAATGGAATTTTTATGAGGTAGCATTATTTTATTGGAATAGCTAGAGTATTATTGCTATTACTAGTAACTAAGGCATGTCTGAACATTAATTAGGTTGTTATATAAGCATAAGATGAGGCTGGAGCGATGTCTCAGTGATTAACAGCATTTACCACTCTTGCAGGGCCACATGTTGAGTTCCCATAATCCCCATGGTAGCTCCCAGTCACCTGTTAACTCCAGTTCTAGGGATAAAGACACCACCCTCTTCTGGCCACTGGGGGCGCTATATGAACACGATACACATACTTACGAAGCTAAAACCTAACATACATAATAAAATGAAGTAGAGTTAAAACCTAAGTTAGAAATGTGTATATATAGTTAAAGAAAATGAAATAAGATAATAAATAAGTCTATTTAAGGGAGAAACCCAAGCTAAGTGCCAATGAGCTGGAATAAGATAAATGTTAGTGGTTCTTACTTTTCGGCAGCATAGGCCTGAAGTGAGTCTATAAACAGGTTTAGAAAAGTAACCATTTATTACATGAAGGAAATGGCCTTTATTAGGAACATATGACATGTTATCTAAAATAAGAACATAACTTTAAATGTGTTTCTAATTCCATGATTTTAACACACTAGCCAAAGTTATATTAATGCCTTATTCATAATTTGAAATTCTCTGTTGCATATGATCTCACTCAATTTTCAAGAAGTTTTTGTGGTAGGTAAATTATTAAAGAGTTTTTTTTTTTTAATGGACCTTTTCAAGGACCCAGAGTCAATGTAGATTTGACTGCAATATGTTCCAGTTTCCTTCAATGATTTGTTCCAGAATAAAGAACCTTAATACTGCCTTATATCAAGTTGTCTACATGACCTTTGACTTGTCTTCTGAATTGTACATTGACGAGATCACTTTGTACTATTTCCAAAGATATATATGTATACTGAAAATGGTGCTTAGTTTAGGTTTTACTATTTCAGTGTCATTAAAGTATCTTTCTTTTAAAGTATGTTAACTATTTCTAACATAACTCAATGTGCTTTACTAGATAACCCTCAATCTTAGGGAAGAAAGGAAATAGCATAAAAATTGCAGTGAAAATGTCAATTGAAATAGCACTTGAAATACAAGATCAAGTTGATGGTTAGACCATTATTTTAGTGGCAAATTTTGATTCTAAATTTGAAATAAAAATTATTATTCTTATGTTTATTTTTTTAAATTTCATCTGTAAAATGAGCTATGAGGAAGGCTTCTCTTAGCATTCTTGATTGATGTCTCATGGCCCAGCACCACTGCCTGTCTTGCTCAGTGTCATGCAGAATCATAGTTGTAGAGACAACTCAGATTTCTAAATACTTGTATGAGGTTGTACTTAAAATTGGGCCTTGATATGAATTCATGGCTAAGTTTAATTTTTTAAATTGACTATCATTAAAATGCAAGAGAGAAAGAAAAAACTGTGTTTGTGGCAAAGTAGAACTAATGTTGTCTCATAACCTTTGTCATTTCACTTACAGAATTCACATTGTTCTTAACTTTCTGGCTTGTAATTGATAACATACAGCCATAATATTTATACTCAGTCTCATCACAAGGAGTTGTCATGCTTTTCCCTAATTTTGAGCTTAAAGTTTTCATTATTAAGTATGCTTATACATGTATATATATGTGTAGATAGTTTTAATCATTGTCATATTATTGGACTCACAAAATGATGACTTTTGTTAAAATGTAATTCAATTTAATAGAACAAATTATGAGCTATAATTTCAAACACTACTCAAACAGACATCCAAGTAGATATTTATGAAATTAGCCATATATAAATTTGTAAAGGTAAAATACTGAAGTTAATCAAGAGATATCTATTATTGTACATCCAGGCTAAACATCAGTTTCAGTATTTAAAAGAAGTCCTAATTAATGTAAGCTGACATCCAAATTACCAACATGTGCCCTTCTGATAGATAACCAGGTATCAATGAATTATTATCTATGTCTCTGCATGCATAACGTTAGACCAAAATAAGAAAACATCTTCATAATCCTGCTAACAGAGTTTCAATAGCACAGTGTTTCTCTGCAAACTGGTTGTTCTGAGCCCTCAAGAAAATAAGTAAGTAGGTTATAGCAGAATATAAAGTCAATATCTTCATCAAATAAGTTGTCTAGCAAGGGACTCACATTTAGAATAGATTTCTCACTGAAGAATGTCTTGCCTTATAGTCTGGTGCACACCCATTCTTTCCTTCAGCACCAGTTTGTAGATCAATTAATTGATCAACATTTAATACACTCCTAAATCATTGACTAACTCTCCAAAACAAGATAGACAAATGGATTGGCATTTCTGTCCTTGGAATTATATTCCAATGGATTATTCCATACCAAATACATGATATAGAGCTAAATTGCTCCTAGCCCTGTATAATTATTGATTCAAATGTTCTGAGAAAACCATCCCTTGTAAAAAGTTTGGACAACAGCATATATGCTTAATGTAAATACACACTGCTGGGCAGACATGACTGAACTGGAATTTGGTGCAAAGCAAAGGCAAAATTTCAAGTCAGGTTATAAAATCTAACCTGGACATGATGCCAGACTAGAATTAGAAGTCCACTCCAGTGGTTTTTAAAATTGATGTTTCCTGTCTCCTTGTACACTGGTTTTAGATAATGAGAAAACTAGGCATAGTTTCAATGTGATGCCAAGCACCACCACTTTTATGAAACCCAACACTAATTGGCTTCATAGGACCCTATTTCCAAGTAAACTTTAGTTCTATGTGCAGTTAATATAAATGATAGAGAAGCTTTCATTCACTTGAAGATTAAAAACATCACTTCTTCAGGGTAGGGTGAAATGGGGAGCAGAAGGATATTAACAAATTACTGCAAAGTAAATGGCTAGCATAGGCTGAAACAGTAGGAAATCCATTTGGAATAAATTAGCAACTTGCAAGGAAGTTTTCATGTATCAGTCTTTAGCAATAGAAGAGGACTTCCACAATAAAGAACTAGGCAAGAGCATATCAAAACATCCCTGCTCACCTAAGCCTCAGAGTATGATTAGAAATACATTCTGCCTTGTTGGACGTCCAGTGAAGAAAATTTCAATTATTCTCACTGAAACTATTGATTACTTCATTCACAGTGTTGATAGCTCAATGGACTTTGCAAAGAGTGGTTTTGCTAACAAGGTCTGACAAACAGTCTTTGTATTAGCATTGTACACATCCCTCTAAATTCGTTTTCCTATGAAATGCTTTGTACCTGTGTATGTATTGTCATAGATTTAGATTTACATTATTCATGCATGCTCAGTGTTAGTTTGATACAATGTTTACAGGGTGAATAATCAAGACAGCGTGTCATGTTTGTTTGTTGTCTTGCACGCAGGTGAATCTGGAGTGGAAGAGTGGTCCCAGTGGAGCACATGCTCAGTTACTTGTGGTCAAGGGTCGCAGGTGCGAACCAGAACTTGTGTATCACCTTACGGGACACACTGCAGCGGCCCATTAAGAGAATCAAGGGTTTGCAATAACACTGCCCTCTGTCCAGGTAGTGTTAGCAGCAACTACGACTGTGGATGTTTTGAATTGTGTCATGCTACGCATTTGGAACC
Source organism: Onychomys torridus (assembly GCF_903995425.1). NCBI lineage: Eukaryota > Metazoa > Chordata > Mammalia > Rodentia > Cricetidae > Onychomys > Onychomys torridus. The sequence goes on along the minus strand of NC_050460.1, from coordinate 20,801,328 downwards.
ATTTGTTATTTTCCTATGAACTGGGTATAGGCATTTGAATTAGAGTCTATAAGCGTAATTATACTCACCTGTGATAGTTTATTCTGCATGCGATCATTTCTGCTTTCAGAGCAGTCAGCTAAGCGACTGTCTCCCTGCTGCAAGTAAGGTTGGAACTTGTAGAGCTATTTCAAGTACTATGCAAATTCGGTTATTTTCCTTGTGTTTCTAGGTGCTAATAAAAACAAACTGCATATATGAGGAAATAAAATTTTCAAGTATAGTAGAAATATGACATGTGATTGACAGTTTTTCAGTTAGCAATTTTCCTACCATCCATCTGACCCTATTGAAAAAAAAAGTAATAAGTATAGTAGTCCTAAGAATGATCTTACATTTTTCTTCATAAACAACCTTGAAGTGATTGTTCTCATCACAGTCATCTACTGCTTCAAAAGACAGAGAAGGGACTGGTTAGAGTCCATTTATGTTCCAACAAAATTGTATTATTTAATGATGTCCACGGTCTTACTGTCTTGGTTTCACCCTCTCAAACCAATGAGGACTTCTTTTCAGTCAGTCCCAAAGCAGGAGTTTGGCTTGTGCCCAGTCATTTGATGCATGGGTGACTGTAAACGACATGACTGCCAGAGTTGAGACTAGACTCTCATAGACTTTACAGAATCATCTGAATGGGAGATGTTCTAAAGAAAGGTCTCGCCACCATAGGCCTTGCAACCTCCAAGTCATGCTTAAACATTCTCTAGGGGGTGGTCTCCATTCCCAGAGTTAACTGATTCTCAGTTGCTAAAACCCAGAGAGAGGGACCTGGAAGAATGATCAAGAATAATGCCAATTTCCCAGCAGAACAGGCAAATGTAATCATATAAGAAGTGTTGGAGTGGCTGTTATTTAGTGGATATGAAACTTCAAATTTGCAAAATTGAATTTCTGGTGATCTGTTTGACTGCTGCATGAATATACTCAACACTGATGAATTGTAAACTCAAAATAGTTTCCATGGACAATTTTATGTTATGTAGGTTATTTATTTATTTATTTATTTATTTATTTATTTATTTATTTACTTATTTGAAAAGTAACAAAACTAGAGGTCCTGGAGGAAAGAGAAAATGAAGAGGATATATTGGGGAATGATGCAGTGAGGTGCGAGAACCTTTTGTGTAAGAAGTAGAAAAGCAAAAGATAAAGACCAAGTTAAACAGAAAGAACACAAGGCTATGAGGCAAAGAAGGCACATTATCAGTAAACAGACAGTAATTACTACTGATAGTAAATAGAAGTCAGTTGAGACTGCATGATATACTAAAGAATTGGGAATGAAAAATAATACAAATCAAAGAAGAAAAACGTAAGGGAGTCATTGAAGAACTGATGACAAGAGATGAAAAGTAGAGATCATGGACCAAACACATTTCAGTTACATAAGCTGGGAAAAAATGCTGGGGAGACAGAGGCTTGTAGTGTGGTAGTGAAACCTTCAGACCTCAAGTGTAAACGCTGTGGATCCTCATTTGAATAGAACAGAATGGCGTCTTCTGGAGAGTACTTACCCAGAAAGCCTCACCACAGTATTTACATGATGATTTACAGGGTCGGTTTCCCTGTTCTCAAAAATTAAAACAGTATCAGTAGAGCATTATGATGCAATTGATATATAAATTTATCTATGGCTGTGCAAAAGGAGGAGGACAGGGTCTAATGACAAACATATTCCTAACTGGGAAGCAGACTGGTTTCCAATGTGCCTTCCACATTCATAGCTTACTTTTCAGTGACCAGTTATACACATGTGTAAGGTTCACATATGAAAGTCTTCATCTCTCTTCCAGAAGGGTATGATTAGCCCTTCAACTGGAAACTGAGAACATCCATGGGAGCACCCAAGTCTCCCCCACATGTGGAATTGCTAAGTTTTCTCCCCTCATGTCTCATGTCTACAAAACTAAGTAATATGTCATTGACAGCGTTTTTGATTTCTTAAAATTCTTACCCTTTCCATGTGTAAGAATGTGAACAGTTCCGAATCTATCTTTCACCTTTATGTATAAAAACTATTTGTCTTTCTAAATTTTGCTTCAATTTATACAAGGGAAGTATATCATTGTTATACTTCATTTTGTTAAAATGATGATCAATTTTTATTTTTAATTTCCTAAATACAAAAGATAATTTAGCAGCTTCATTACTTTAAAATGTCAGATAAGTACATTGTTACAGGAAATAGGAGTTTCTTTCATACGCTGTCTTTTTTTGAATTTACCATATTAGTAAATGTTATTTTTAATATGATATATCATTAAAGCAGTAAAAAACAGTAAAATTTTAAATGTTTTAAAATTGAAGAAGTATTTCAACCAATATAAACATCTTTCTAAAAATAACAAATTCTGCTTAAATTTGTTCACAAATCAATACTTGACCTTGTCATCTAGAGAACTCTAATTTTTTGTGTGTGTTATGTAAAGAACGGAGCACAAGAAAAGGACAAATTGACTATTAAATCAACTCTTTACAAAATGTGTGGAATGAGAGCATTCAAGCTTAGATTTATTTGTGCCATTAGCATGACAAGTGACTTACACTTTATTAACTCTCAGCTGGGCGGTTGTGACATATGCCTTTAATCTCAGCACTCGGGAGGCAGAGGCAGGCAGATCTTTGTGAGTTTGAGGCCAGCCTGGGCTACAGAGAGAGATCCAGGAAAGAAACAAAGCTACACAGAGAAACCCTGTCTCGAAAAAATAAAAAGCAAAAAGCATTTTATTAACCCTCAAATTCTTCTTATATTCAGATCCACTAATACAGATACACCTGGACCTTTTGAAAATTTTGTGCTTTGACATTTTTTTAAATTGGCAGGTTGTTATTGTTATTATTATTATTGTTGTTGTTCAGAGTAGAAATATATGGAGTATACTAAAGTATAGTGGGAAAGTTAGGGAGCATCTTTCACTTATCTAGTTAGTGTCCCAGCTGCATTTCAGCTCTATAATCCCCTCGAAAGTTCTCAGCCTCTGTTGATTGAACACCAGCGTTCTGACGTGGTAAATCTTTGTTTCAAGGGGCCATCCTGCTCATTTGTGCACTCAGCAGCTTCCCTGGCTTCTACCCACTTGTTGCCAGTAGCACTTCAGTTCCTTACAAACTGATGCAACCCAAACTGTCTGCGGATATCAGCAAATGTCCATGTGGGCGGAGTTACCGCCGTTGATAATCACAGATCTGTACTGCGTGGAACTGAATTAACTGTAGAAGTTAATTTAGCCTATGAAATGGTTTGGTTTCTTTTTTTTTAAATTAATGTCAGAGTTGTCATATTTATTTTTTCTAGAGTAACACTCTTACACTTAAAAAGGTTATTTTATATAAATGCAATCTAAATCATATGAACATTTATAGATGTTTATTTCAAAGCCTGGTGATAATGTTTTATGTATTGTATATATTTTATTTCGTCTTTGGCTTGTACCAAAAATCAAGAAAGAAAACTACAAAAATGGATGAAATTGGTGTAAATTAAATGACTTGAATAGAACTATGTTTAAAATTCACTAGATTATTCATGAATTGTTGTGTTTTACTGTAAAATAAAAGATCTTATACAACAATTTCACATTAAATTGAAAATTTGATCTTAACATAAATTTTATGAATAGCCTAATATAAATCTTATATAGTCTAAAGATTATAAACACATGTTATAATTTTCTGCCAACTCAATAGTCTTCAGAAATGACAAATTATTGATAATTTCTAATCACATAAGAAATTAGCAACTTAAATAATGTGACTGAATTACAAAACCTCAACGTATAACAATAAAGACTGCTAAAATGCCTAAATAGCATTAATTTTCTGATTCTAGTATCATGATTTATCAAAGCAACTAAGATTCCTTGTCAATTTTTGTGGTTCACACAGAAAAATCTGCCAAGTTAGCAATTTAATGTTTTCTGGTATTGTGCTGGGTACATTGAGTACTCTAGTCATTTGATAAAAAGGATCATGCTGTCTCATGAACACTTTACAGAGTGGAGCGGGTTATCATTAGTTTAAAAAGTTTGGTAACCAGAAATAAATGCCAGCATTAATAAAATTTAACTAAAAATAAATAATATTCATATAAGTTACTTGGAGAAGTCTTTCTATGATTAATGTTTACATGGATGTATGCACATATACACATACATATTTAAAAACTATATAATACTTACATGTACATTGCTAAATGCAGATATTAGATATTCTGTTATTAGTAGATACTAATTAGCTTTGGTTTTCCCAGATTAACATGAGGTAGATGAAAAAAAAAATCGCTTTCTCCTCTCTCTGGTTCTTTTCCTAAATATTGTTTTTAAGAAACTTTCCAGTAATTTTCATAGAATCATTAAATGACTTTTATTGAATTAGGCTCTAATTGAGTTGCTGTTTCAATGTTCACAACTTATTGCAATAAGGAAACAACATAAATGGAAGAAAATGGTATACCTCATAAAATTGTCATTCTTGTGGAGTTCTTTTGAAAGGTAGTCCAGATTATTTGAATTACCATGTAAAAATGTGTGTGATGTGCTAGTGATGTTTTGAGGTATATCAACTTACACTGTGGCGCAATGAAACATTACCATAGCTTATAAAACTATATAATATTCTTGAAAGACTCTACAAGAGCAGCTATTAAGTACTTTAACCACAAAACTAATAGTAGCCTGTGGTAAGGCACTGGCTAACCAGTTGGATTTCAGCTTTAAGGTAAGAACATGAAGAAAATTATAGAAATATCACATTTACTTAGAAAGTATCTATGCCATTTTTTTATGGGCTTGTGCATAGATTTGCCTCCAAGGAGGAAATGGAACCTTTGTCTGCCATTTCTGTGTGAGTCTATTCTACCTCACTCCTCCCAGGAGTGATCTCAACCATCCATGCTCAAGACAGTGGCAGAGTTCCGCACCAAGACTGAAGCTTCTCAAGAGAGCATTTCTCCTGGCTTCTCTGTACTCACTTTATTTGTGAGGTAAATACAGTAGTGTTGATAATTAGGATGAGAGCAGTAATTTGACATTCAGAAAAAAAAGCATTTAAACTTTGAAGTCCAGTGAGCTTTTGTAAAATATGCCAGTATTTATTTACATAGCATCCAATACTCATTCAAAAATTAAATTTAAAAATTCATAGTATTGTTTCCAGCCAAGTTTGAATTATGGAAAATGGGATGTTTCAAGTATCGGTTTTTTCATAGTTACTTTAATTCTATTTCTATTTGATTTGGTTTTTATTGATGTGTTTTAGAAATATATTTAGAAGAGTTTCCAGTTCCATCAAACTGTCAGAGGAGGGAGATCATCTTTTTTTTTTTTTTTTAATCAACATAATATGCTTATCTTGAAATGGGAGAGGGGATGCTGTGGGAGCACATGTAGTGGTTGAAATACCCTGTTACTGAAAAGATCATAAATTTACCTCCAAAATTTTAGATGAGAAAGTATTTTTAAATGTCAGCTTATAAACTACTTAAATAAAATATATACAACCAATTTTCAGGGACATCATTTTTTTCCATTTTCTAACACAAAATATTTCTGAAACTTCACAGGTATTAGAATTAAATTGGTCATTAGCTATTTAAATATGAATTTAGCTTTAAAACTTCAGCTCTGTTATGAGAAATTTAATTTTCCTTACTCTTCAAAAGTGGCTATGATTTAAAATAACTCATGAATGTTTTATCAAGAGAAAGAAAGGGGAATTTCCATTGAAAGAGGTTAAAAAGGGACCAGTTTAAAATTTATGGTTCGGTTGTAGAAGAAAAACGCATACCATTTTCTGTTATTTTAACAAATCCAAAAATTAAATTTAAAAGTTTATGTCTGATAAGAGTTGTATTGAAAGTGAGTTTTCCAAATATCTTCATACTTTATTTAATGATTTCTTTTCTTAATTATACAGAAAGAAGTCTCTGACTTTGATTCCTTTCTTTGTGGCTGAAGCTTCTTTGCTTTATTCCAGTACATGGAGTTTGGGAGGAATGGTCACCATGGAGCTTATGCTCGTTTACGTGTGGCCGAGGCCAAAGAACACGAACCAGGTCATGCACACCTCCTCAGTATGGAGGGAGGCCCTGTGAAGGACCTGAAACACATCACAAGCCTTGCAATATTGCTCTCTGTCCAGGTAAGCATATTTGGCATTTGCTGAAGCTTGCATTAATGTACTTCCTATATTGTCCATGATGTAACACGACAGATATACAGCATATACCTATTATGGAGCCTTCCTGGAAAAGTGTTGCCTCTAATTACTGTCCCTTATCTGCATAAAACAGGACAATTTCCCTGCTTTCTGTGTTTGTGGTGACACTCATTTTTTTGAGTGGTACCAATTGGTGTTCGTTTTCCCCCAAATTTCTCTCTCTATATATATTAATGTTTTAAAACAATGGTTTATTTGTACAGAATTTTCCATTGTGAAGAGTCACAATGAGTTCTTGGGTCGTGAGGTGAGTTGTTACCTTCGAATATAGCTAGTAAGACCTGCTTTAGAATTGTTTCTCCTGGTGTTGTTCTTTACAACCGTTCAGTCAAGGGAGTCACTTGCCACTGACCACACGAGAGCACTGCCAATATTTTATGAGAAGTATCATAGGACAATATATATATTCTTCCTTAGAATGTATTTATGTTATCTTAACACTCTCCTTTGCCTGATATTCAGTTCTATGTCATCTAACTTTGATAATTCTGCCCATTATCCCAGAGCCAGGTCTCTATAATATTGTCATTTACATTATTTAAGCGTCAAGCAAATAGTTGCATATAGAATAAGAAATTCTAATCTCTGGTTTCAAGGGGCTCAAAATTTAGGGAATAATTGTATGTTCATAACTGCATACGTGATAGAATCTCCCGGGAAGATGGAACCAAGACCATGAGTGACAAAAGGCTAACAAGAAGGGAAAAAGGCAATGTTTAAAGCAGAAATCCCTCCTTAGCTCTTGTGGATGGCTTCTTGTTAGAGCAGTTCATAAACTACTGTGTATGAAAGCACCATGGTGGAACTCCTACAGGTGCTTTTCTGTAAATGGATTTTCCTACACAGATTCAGTTTCTTCTATACTCTTAAATTATTCAACTCAGTGGTCTAAGTTATGAGGCAACCTTGCAATGTTTTAAAAATTATATGACACTAAGGACACTACTAGAATAAGTCAGAGGGAAGTGGTGGGAAATAATATAAAATACAATGTATGTACGAGTTTTTCAGAGAAAAAACAAAAAAAAATTATCTAAAAAATAAATAAGATTTTATATAGTTCCATGCAAAATTCTATGACTTCCATGAATTTTGTGAGTATGCACATCAATAGTAATTCAATTATGAATACTAGGGCTCAAAATCATAATTTATTATTTGCAAATCATTCTCAGAAAATCTATGCATGATATCATTGGTGTTGTTTCCTAGTGTCTGTGGGTACATACTCTCCACATGCACAAAAACATCATCTGAATACTGCTCTCTTTCCTAAGAGTTTTCAAAGCTTGTTCAAAGACTTTTAGAAATCTGCCCCAGTTCATATTCTTTAAGTAAGCTTTATATACTTAAATTCTCATATGTTTTGTTTCTCTCCTATAATTTTTATTATTGAGTTTGGATATACCACAAAAGATGCAAATTCCTATACTGTATCCCAATTTCCTTGCTCTGAATTGGAATTCTTATAGCTGTGGCTTTCAAAATTTTCATTCTGTAACAGAACTTTTTCTCATACAATTTAAAAATATGTAAGATATATTTGGCACAAACTCTAGGAATTATCTTTAAAGAGAATTGTTTTATAGCTAAACTCTGCCACTTCCACTGACTACAAAGCCATCATCAGTAAGTACCAGTGAGGTACAAGGCACTGTCAAAAAGAATACATACTCCATAATTTCAAGAAATGAAGATTCATATATAAGTGTATACAATGTTAAATGAAGTACAGTAGTCTCAATGTAGTTTAATAGTTGTAGGGTCTTACATATCTTAAAATCTTGCTATTCGGGATCCCTTAGACATGATCTTATGAGATACAGATGTGATAGGAAATGAACCACTAGTAAAGTCAATGGTTACAACTGCATTATATCTCCTTGGAATGATCTGGAATAAAGTACAGAGAAAGACAAAAGAAAAGTACAAAACCACAAATTACATCCTCACTACTGTAAGATTTAACATGTAAACTGTGGTAGTGTATGGTGATTTTTTTTTTCAGTGAAATATACAAGGATTCCAGAGCCTTTCTTTTAAGAAATGTTTCTAAACTTTGTAAGATACTTTAAATGCGTCGTATAATGGTAATTAAATAATGAAATACTTTTCACTCATGCAGTTTGGGATGCAGCTAGTTAGTATTCCTTCAGCTGCTGCCGTTAGGGAAACTCCAGTTTCTCACATCTTTTGAGAAAGGGAAAGCCATCTGGTGACATCCAAACCAAGAGGGAAGAAAGGAAGGAAAGAGGAGCTGCAGCATTCCTAAGTTAGTTGGTAGTTACTGTCTTTGTGTCTTTCCCGGTTGCTGAGGTAGAAAACCCTGACGAAAACAACTTCTAGGAGAAAGGGTGATTTGGGCTCATGGTTCAAGGTGTAGCTCCCCATGGTCAGGAAGCCAAGGCAGGGTTTTAGAGCATCTCATCAAACTGTATGTAGTCAAGAATCCAAGCAGAGTCAATGAATGCTTGGTAGTTCTCAGATGACTTTCTTCCCTTTATTCAGTCTGGGATCTCTGGACCAAACAATCATCCTGACAATAATTAAGGTGGGCCTTCCCACATCAATTAATGCAATCAGGATCATCCCTCAGAGGCATACTCAAAGCTAACCTTAATCTAAATAATCATCCACAGGTATGCTCTGAGGGTTATCTCCCAGGTGATTGCAGATTCTGTCAGGCTGACAATTAACAGCATCACCCATACTCCTTTAATATCTTGTCTGAGAACAGCAGCTGCTGTTGATGGTGAAGATGGGCCAAAGCATAGAGCGGCAGCAGGAACCAGCTGTTGAGAGTTACTATGGAAGGGTGTGTGTATACTCTTAGTGTTTAATTGTCCTTGTTGTCTGTCTTTCTCATCCAAATAAACTTAGAACATTGTCCAAACTACTTTTTTTTGGTTGCTGTTTTCTCTGAAATCTTATTGCTTCTAAGTAATTGAGCATTCAATCCATGGTGGCAACCACTGACATCTTTCAATATATAGAATTTCTCTTCAGTTTCCTTCCTATTTAAGCAATTTGGTTCTTGGTATTTCTCCAACAAATTACAGTTAATTCATATTCTTTTCATGTGATATATATATATATATATATATATATATATATATATATATATATATTATGTATATATATTATATGTAGATATATATAAATATATTTAAATCTCATTTCAATCTCTCTAATTATATTTTCTACATTTGTTTCATTATCTTAATGTGATGTGATGGTGGGATTTGTATTTTCATAGGGACCTGTTTAATTTTATGTGTCTCTTAAACTTTTTCTGTAATTCTTACTCTCTGAGACTTGCCAATGAGACCTTTTAGAGAGAATTAGGAAGGGCTTATCAAGGGATTTAGCCTCCTGTGTTAAGTAATTTCGTGAGAGATTAACACAGTTCTGGATTGGGTGTTGTTAGGAAGGATTATTCTGTGACTAGGGATCACATATTATGTAGAGAAAAAGGAAGAATTTCACAATTGGTAAAGAAGTACCAGTCATGCCTATTCACCGAGAAATGAATATTTTGTACAGCAGGTGGTTGTACTATTATATAACCTTGCTTTGTACATGAGAGTGAACAGAGCTGACAGTGATATTCTATAGATTGGGTGGTTCCAGAAATGATAACACAGCCTATCTCCAAGTATAGGCAGGATGTTAACAATGGTAGGTTCTAACTATGTCAAATCTGTCTTTGGTCTTCTCCTATGGGTAAAAGCTTGTTATTACAAAAGGTTTTGAATTTTATTGTTATCTAGCTACATAATTATGTCAGCTATGATGTACCTTCATTTCTCTTGTATACCCTGTATGAAAATGAAATGATATAGGTTGATAGCCTCAAAATAAAATCATTCCTTTGAAATTAAACCTTAAATTTTTGACTTAAACCCTCAATATTAACAGACATGTACTTTAATTTATATATAATGTTTGAGGATTAGAGGAACTAGGGATTCAAAATTGCCCTTGATTTTTGTTTCAGATTTAGCATTTCTCAATCAAAATATATTCATGTAGTAAAGTACAAATAAAATAGATCAAGAGTAACTAATGTGTGACAGCTACAAGACCAAATTACATGAAATATCTATATATTGTAAATCTATCTATCTGTAAGTATATATTAGACATATTCTAAATAGATAGATTCTATGTATCTATATATATTTAAATAACCAGGCATATAATATATAGAAGCAAATTTAATTGTGTAATTTAGTGGGAAACCAATCTTCTGGAAGCCAGAACACATTCAATTCCAGTTCCTAATTAGTGATGTTTACCTATACAAGGTGTTATTGCCTTTATCATTCCTCATTTTTCTCATTTATAGATTGACCATCTCTATGACAGGAATGGCATGATTAAAGTTCAGTAGAAACACTAAAAACGTAGAAAATGATAGATCGTGGAAGAGACTCAACCAGATTTGCATAAGGATATTGCTTTAATATTAGGGTCTTTCGGAGAATATAAGTCAAATAAACCCTAGATGTAGTTTCTGAGCTCTGCAGCCTTATCTTAGAGTCAAAGAGATTCTTCTCCTGGGCTTGTCCAAGTATTCAGCAAACACCTGTGCTGTCTGTGGTGCTCAAGTGTGGTTCGGCTCTGCTGTCTGAGAAACGCATTCCTGCGATGCCAGACTCCCTGCAGTGGAGACTTCCTCCAGGTCTAGTTTCCAGGCACATTTGCATAGTTTTGCAAATCCTGCTAGGGAACAAGCTGTATACAAAGGACAGTTGCCCAGACACCCCTGTTTCAGTGACCTGCTGACCTACCATTTTGCTCCTTAGCATTCACAGGAGAGTAGGCTGCCTGTCCCTCTGCAGGGAGCCCTTCTGGTGGCGCAGTGAGTGGGGTGACACTAAGCACTTGTCTGCACTTGGTTCAGAGGTCTGCAATTCCCTCTGCTTGAGGATGTTACAATTTGAAGTTAATTGCTGCCCCATTAACCTGTTTTTTTTTAAATTAATTTATATTCATGTTAATATTCTGGCCTGTTTCATGGTGATTATATTTGTTTTATAACATTTTGGGTTCTAACACTGTGCCAGTAATCTTTAAGTTTGTAACTTACAAAATTGTTCTATTAATTGTACGCTATTTCTATAAGGGTTTGTATTATGTTACTGCTTTGTTGGTGGTGGTGTTATTCATTTCAACTTCTCCCTGTAAGAGTCACTCATTTATATATGCATTACTAACTTCTAAAAATAATATTATATTCGATTCCTCTTTTATTATAGTTCATTTTAAAACATCAAATATAAACAGTTTTTTTTTTTCTTTCTCTGTTCCTTTCCAAGGCAAGAAGTCAGGCTTTTTCGCAAACATTTGAGCCTTGTGTTATGAAAGGATCTTTCAGATTCCTGGGTGACTCCTAACTAAATGCAAATTGGAGCTCCCTGGCTTTTCCATCATTAAGTCAGACAGCTTTACAAGCAGATGCCAGGATTCTTCTGCTCACAAGTGCTCTTTGTCTGATTTCCTCATTCAGCAGTATTCAAATGGAATCACCGCTGAGATAGTTTTGATATCGAAAATAGGCAAGACCTAGTGAGTGGGATGGGATCCACTTTACCTATTCTGTGACCTTAACCCCTCTGGATCTCAATGTGAAAATCCACTAAAAACAAATCATTTCCTAAGATATCACATAAACTTTAATAGGAGACAGTTATTATTTCTCCCAGATTGGCTTGGTTGTGTCTGGCAGGATGAAGTCCCTACTGCAGTGCTAACATGTCAGCCATTGCCACTGTAACTCTTCTGGCCCTAGAAAATGGGGATAGTTTGTAGTATTGCTTAAATGATGTGCAACTATCTCCTGTGACTTCAGGGTGTAAGGAAGCACACTGATAGTGCTTACACTGACTGTTTGATCCCTCAGATTTTTCCTGTTTCAGAAGAAAGCCTTCACAATTGGAGAATGGCTAGTGAAGCAACAGGAGTTTTGAAATTCAAAGATAACATTTATTTAAAAAGTAAAAAGAATCAAACTAAAATGGTTGACATGAAATTGAACGGGCTTAGAAAATGATGACTCTGACCTGTGTGCATTTCCTGGAATAAATTTTGAGGTCTAGTGGAGCATTTGAAAAAAAATGGTTTTCTATGAGGGGAAAATGAATAAATAAAATAATAAATAAAGTATGAAGGCAGATTTTTATTATTATCACTCACAACACCATGGAAAGCATATCAGAATGTCTTACCCCTATCTAAATGTAATCAGTTTGTCCATCAATACATCTTTCCATGACAGTCCCTTCCCCTTATGTTCCTCAGCCTCTGGTAACTAACATTCCATTCTTAAGATCAACACATTTAGATTACACTGACATACAAAGTCATATGATAGGTGTCTTTTTGTGTATGGCTTATTTTGCTTAACCTAATGATCTCCAATTTGATTCGTGGTGCAAACCACAGGGTTTCCGTTGCTTTACTGATGAATACTATTCTATTGTGTCTGTACCACACTTTCTTTGTTCATCCATCACTTGATAGGTAGGTCCATTTTGGGCTGTTGGCTCTTCTGGTACTGCTATAGTAGACAAAGGAGTGCAAATAATTCTGCAGTTTACCAGTTGTTGGATCCTATTCTATGATCACAGTCCTATTTGGTTTTTTGAGAAAAATCTCCAACATTTTCCATGATGGATATACTAATTTGTATTCCATCTGACGGGGTATAAAGATACTCTTTTTTCTTTTCTCACCATCATGATAAGAGCTGTTTTAATTTGGGTTTTTCTTATTCTTTTTCTATATACATGCCAGACATTTGTCTTCCACTGAAAAGTGTCTAACTACAATGCTTGCTTATTTTTTTTTTTTTTAGAACTTTGGTTGTTTGTCTTCTCAATGTTTCAGGAGTTCCTTATATATTATAGATGCCAACTCCCTCTTATGTGTAGAGTTTGCAAATATTTTTTTCATTCAATAGGTTGTCTTCCCTTTCATGATTGTTTATTTACAATGCAGAAACCTTGGGTTTTATGTAATGTCACTTGTTAAAGTTTTGTTTGCTCTAATTTTTGTCCATTACCACAGTCCAAAAACTTTCCCTTCTGTTTTCTTCTAGTAGTTTCTTGATTTATGTCTTCTAAGTCTTGGTTCCACTTAAGTTGATGTTTGTAAATGGCGGAGCCCATTCTTCTACAGTAGATCCTCCTTTCCCATCACTTTTTCAGATAAGGTGGTCCTTTCAGCAATCATGCTCCTTAAGTGTAGATAGAAGCTCTTCTGCCTGTAGGTTTATAGATTTACTTACAAGCTATCTATGTTTTCCTTGTTTCATTAGCGTATATTTATTCCAAAATCATGCTGTTTTGATTATTGCAGGCATACAATACATTTTGAAAACATTGTACCATGCTTCTGCTTGATTCTTTTTTTTTTTTTTTTAAATCAAGAGTGCTTTGATTATTTGTGATTTTAGCGGTCCATTGAAATGTTAAAATTGCCTTTTCTAGTTCTGTGAAAACTGACATTGATTGGTATTTTGCTCAGTGTATCAGTGACTTGTGGGAAAAAAGCTGGCAAAGGAAACTTTATAAACGAGGGATTTATTTTGGCTCAAAGTTCAAAGGCACAGTAGTATATCATGGTGGGAAATTCTTGGTGGCACCAGCTAGAATTGGCTGGTCACTTTGCATCCACAGTCAGGAAACAGATCAATTAGTGTGATTGCTTGGCCAGCTTTCTTCTTTGTGTTCAGTCTAGGACCTATACTTGTTGTTCTACATATAAGGTGGGTCTGCCCACGTCACATGAGCTGATCTTGACAATTTCTCATAAGCACACCCAGAGATGTATTGCCATGATGAGTTTAAGTCCTACCAACTCAACTATCAAGATGAAGCATCACCATCCCACCCCTTATAGACTAGACACCTAAACATATTACTTTTAAGCTAGAATCTCCCACTCCTTGTTCCTGTGTATACACCTCAAAATGCAAAATACACACTCAGTTCAACTTTAAAAATCCCCTTGTTTTTTAAATTCTTCAACCCTGCTTGTAAGTGCAAAGTCTAAGACTTAAATATAATCTCTTAACACAAACACCTATAAAATAAAACACAGGGACCAGCAAGATGGTTCAGAAGATAAAGGTGCTCACCAGCAAGTCAATTTACCTCAGTTCCATCCCCAGAACCCACATAATGGAAGGAGAGAACTGACTTCTATAAGCTGTCTTGTGATCTCCTCACACCCATACATACTGTGGTATATGCCTGCCATACAAAGCAACAAATGTTTACATTAAAAAAAAAAAAAAAAACAGGTTGTATATTTCTAATATTTAATGATAGAAATAAACATTGCATTTCCAAAAAGGGAAGAATGGAGCATAGCAAAGAGTTATTAGACAGACACCCATCAAGGCAAACAACAAATCCCACAGCTCCATGTATATCATCTAGGGCTTGTGATGGAATCATGTAGGCTCCTAATGTCTTGTGTAGCACCAATTCTCCACCATTGCTGCCTTAAACATTTGCCTGTCTCTTGACACAAATCCTCATCATACCTGCAGCCTTCATTGGCAGATGTCTCATGATCCAATATCTGCAATGTCTGAGGGTCACTCTTGTAACTTAGACTTCATTTTTGTCACAGCTTCAGAAAGTGGCCTTTGGGGCAACCTTGAGGGACTCTGACCCTGCCACAAAACGCTTAACCTCTACATCTCTCTGGATCTGTACCCAAGACTCCCTGATTCCTTTAGTCCTTCATCAGCCATGCCTTCAAAACTGGGATGATACAGATAGTGTGACAACTTCATCTATCAGCTCAGAGTGGGGTGTGCCCTTCCTGGATCACAGTTGCATTGACCTGTGTGTGCTCATCCTGTGGTGAAACACTGTCCTGTGCAATTGTTTTTTTATGAAGGGAAATCCTTCAATTGCGGTCTCAGTCCAAGCTTGTTTCTTTCACATGATTAAGCATTTTCAGAAGATGAATGCTTCTGTGAGTAGGTTCTTGTCTCCAGATCCATTTCCTATTGTCCCCATGTGAAACACTAATCTCTATAACATTACAGATGTTTAGTCCTCTGCACCCTTCTTGTTTAAATCTTCAAATGTACTCTTAAGACCTTTCCTTTCAAAACCCCACAAATGTCTTATCTTTCTTCCTTATTCTCTCTTTCCCTGTCAGATGGGATTGGAGCAATGAGCAGTAGTCATAACAGCCTAAACACTAGCGTATCTCAAAATTCCCTCAATCAGATATATAAGTCCATCGACTGAACTTATTCCCACTCAAATACTTTGGACATGGACCAAATACAGCCAGATTCCTTGCTAGAGGAATAACTCCTAACTCAGTTCCTGGTACAGCCATTGTTCCTTTCTTAAACCACATAAGAAAGGCTTCCGCACTTCCGCACTCTTTTCTTCTTCCTTCTCATGAGAATTACCCATCCATCTGCTGACTGCACTCAAGGGCTTTTCTGGCCCAAAGTTGACCATGGCAGGGGAGATTCGACAGCAGGAACTTGACACAGCTGCTCACATTTGGTCTGCAGTTAGGAAGCAAAGAATGATGAACACTGAAGCTCAGTCCATTTTTCCCTTTTTATTCAGCCCAGAAATTCTGCCTGTTAAATGGCACTGCCCATATTTAAATAAGTCTTCCCATTTAAAATAACCGATCTAGATACTTCATCACAGATGTGCCCAGAGAGAGTATTCCATTGTTATTTCTAATCCCAAGTTGGCTCCCTCAATGTTAGTCTTCACAGAAAGGTTTGTGTTGAAACTGTAAATCATTTTGGATGATATGAACATTTTGACAGTATTTATCCTTCCAATCCACAAACTCAGGATGTCTTTCTTTTTCTATGTTCTCTTCCATTTCTTTCACCAATGTTGTAAGATTTTCATTGTAAAGGGTATTTAGCAGTACTGTCAATGTTTGTATGTTGATTCTGTAAGCAGCAACTTTGCTGAATTCATTTATTATTAATTCTAATTCTCTTTTTTTTTTTTTGAGAGTCTTTGGTTTGTTTCTATATAAGACCATTTCATCTGTGAACAGAAAGGATTTGACTTCTTTGTTCTTGGATTGTGTGCTATTTCTTATTCTTTCTTGATTGTCTAGACTTCCAACTCTATGTTGAATATATGTAGAAAATGTTAGTACCCTTGTCTTCTTAGAGATCTTAAAGACAAAGCTTTCATCTTCCTTTATCCATTTAATTTAATTTCAGCTGTTTGCTTTCTTGGTATGGCTTTTGTTATATTTAGGAACCCTCTTTACATTATGTTCAAGTACCCTGCTTTTATTATGTTGATATATCTTCCTTCTGTACCTGATATGTTTAGCATTTCTGTCTGGCAGTGATGTTGGATAATGCCAAATGATTTTTGCTACTGTTGAGATAATAGTATACGTTCTATCCTTCGTTCTCCTGATGTGGCCTGCCATGTTTATAGATTCAATTATGCTGACCCACCCTCCATCACAGAAATAGATACAATTTGAGCATGTTAATTAATTTTAATGTGCTATTATAATTGTTCTTTTGTATTATATCAAAATAGTTTGCTGAATAATTTTGCTTCTATGTTTGAAAAAAAAGAATATTAGTCTAAGATCCTTCTTCAGTTGTGTGGAGATTTTTTAGTCTTAGAATTACAGTAATGGCAGATTTACAGACTGTTGGTCTCTTTGTAACTGTTCCATTGCTGTGAAGAGACACCAAAACCAAGGCAACTCTTACAATAGAAAGCATTTAATTGGGGGCTGGGCTACAGTTTCAGAGGTTTAGTCCATTATCTTCATTGTGAGGAGCATGGTGGCAGGCAGGCAGGTGAGAGAGAGATCTACATCCTGATCCATAGAAGGGAGAGAGAGAGAGAGAGAAAGAGAGAGAGAGACAGAGACAGAGACACAGAGAGAGACAGAGAGAGACAGCGAGAGACAGAGAGAGAGAGAAACTAGACCTGGACCTGGACCTGGCATAGGTTTTTCAAACCTCAAAGCCTGCTCCCAAGACACACTTCTTCCAACAAGGCCACACCTCTTAATCCTTCTAATCCTTTCAATGAGTTCAACTCCCTGGGGACTAAGCATTCAAATATGTGAATGTGGCTATGGGGAGGCATTCTTATTAAAACCACAACAGTGTTTATAACTACTTGTTCTCTACTGCTTCATAATAATCTGAGAAAACAGCATTTCTTCAAATGTTTGGTAGAACTCAGCAGCGACATGTGGTCTAATTTTAATTTGGTTTGGTTTGGCCTGTTTGTTGGTGCTTTGTTTATCCATAAAAGACTTATTAATGATTCAGGCACTTTAATTTTTATTGGTATGTCTAGGTTTTCTATTTGTTCTGATTCTGTCTTGGTAAGAAATATGTGATAATCATTTGTCCATTTCTCTGGGACAATGTTATTGCTATATATGGTTGTGAACAATCTTCCCTCATCATCCTTCTATTTTCTGGAAAATCATTGTAGTGTCTTCTCTTACATCCCTTGTTTTATACATGCAAGTCTTGTTTCTACTTAGTCTAGCTTATGGTTTGTATACTTGGTTTTTCTCTCAAAGAGCCAGGCCTTTATCTTGCTAATATTTTGTGTTATTTTCTTTTCTTGCTTGTTTTGATCTGTAATTTTTTTCTTCTACAATATCTCTTATTTTCTTCCTGCTATTGAATATGGGGTCAGTTTGTTCTCCTTTGTTTGATGTTTATTTCAGGAATGTATGCTTTATTTTGTATAGAAGTTGACCTCTGTGAACTTTCTCTTCTTCCTGCTTTTGGGTATCAGCCTTTGCTACATTGTGTCTCTGTTTTTCAACTGGAGAAATTTTTACAATGTACTTACTGAGTTAATGTTTGCCCATTCATCCCTTTTCTTACTGATTTTGATTTCAATCTATTTCATTTGGTGCAGGTGTGGCTATCCTGCTTTCTTTGGATCTCACTATATGGAACAGCCTATTGTATTTTTTACTCTTAGTCTATGCAAACCTTTAGAGGTAAAGTGAGCTAATTTTAAACAATGTGATTTTTTTTTAAAAAAAAATCTTTAAGCTATAGAAACACCTCTTTAAATTTAATTTTTAAATTATTTTAGCTGTATGTATGTGTGCATATGCATCTCTCTCTCTCCCTCCCTCCCTCCCTCCCTCCCGCTGTGTGTGTGTGTGTGTGTGTGTGTGTGTGTGTGTGTGTGGGGGGGGGGGGGGGGGGGGGGCTGGAGTTGCAGTTCGTAGTAAGCTGCCTGACATAGATCCTGGGAACCAAACTAGGGTTCTCTAAGGCAACAGCTAGTATTCTTAACTGTTGAGTGATTTCTTCACCTGAGGCACAGTTTTAAACAGAATTTATTTTATGCATTAATTTCTGTATGGACTTCTAAATTCAATATCATAAACAGAAATTTTCTTTTTAGGGCTGCGTATCTCTCATTTGTTTGGAAGCTGGTCAAACAGCCCAATAAAGGAATCTTCCTTTTACCTATGTGAGTTAGCAAAAGCATCTATCTGGTTCTTTATTATGGTGTCTGTCAGCTCACCCTCCAGAGAATCTGAATATTAGCCTTGCCTGAACCATAGTATGGAACTTCTGACCCCCAGTGTTCTTGCCCCTGTGTAGTCTATCTTTCACAAAACAACAAATCACTTCAGTTCTAAATGTAAACTATTTCATGTGCCTACTTGTGTATTCTCTCATAGCTGCACATCTTCCTTGGTCTCACGGCCTTTGGTATCCTGTGATTTCTGGCTGCTCTACATCAGCTAAAACTCTGCTTGGTACTTTCTGGTCTCATGATCTCTCCATATGCCTTAACTTTCTCTCTTTTTCTGACATTTTCCTGGCCACAAGAGTTTCCAGTTACATAGAGTTACAGTAGACTTTGCATGCTGCCTCCTTTTAGTGATGGCAATCTGCCATTACCATCTTCCAAGAGTCCTGATAGGAGATCCCTCATAATGTTGTTTAGTTGATCACTTTGTTTTCAGAACTCCAAGATGAAATTTGTCCTCATCCATATATGTGTACTCTTCATAGCCAAGTTGATAAGATCCTGAGAATAGAGCTTGATCGATCTTAGTCAACTCCTTCTTCCCATGATCCTGAAGAGTGACCAGTGACACCATAAATTTTCTGGAACCCTTCAGTTAAGAGTGCATCATGAGCTTCCTTTAAGGTTTTGGAGTTTTCCATTTTACTGGCTAACCAGGGAACAATTTTCATGACAGAATACCAAGATATGAATCAGTTCAGCAGAAATAGTTCCATAAAAGAACAGCTCATCGTGCTCTATACAGATTTCTCAGGTTGCAGTGACTCTGTGAGATTCATCTCATCTGTGTGACAAGCTCACAGAAATCATGGAAATGATTCTAGGGAGGGGGAGACTTTGCCTGTCTACAGCCTTCTACTAGGGCAGGTCAAGTATAAACCCAGCAGGGGTGTTGAAAGGGAATCAATCGCTTTTCTACTGGTCTCCCCAGTTAAACTTCAGATAACAGAGTTATACATTTCTTTTCTCTAGGTCCAAGAAGAACCTTGTTTTCAAATCAATAGAAGCCTGTATCTTAATAAATGGCCTTTAGCTTTGGGGATAGCTTAAATATCCCAACATTTACCCCTGAAAGAGAGTGTACATTCTCTATTTAGGATGCTTAGAAGTACAAAAGAAAATTTAATTTCTACTTCCCAGACTCATGATCTGTTGTTTCCCATTCAGTAAAAATGAGACTACCAGCTCCTGAAATGCTTTGGAGCAGAGATCCTTAGAAGAACATAGTAACTAATATTTTTAAATACCAGGATATTCTATGAAACTAAAATCAAGCAACAGAAAACATTTTAATATGGCAAGACCTCACTCTGGCACTAAGGAAATCCATGTGTATATGTGACATCCGTGGATCTTTTCTCACTCCTCTCTTTCTGCTTATGTAATAAAGTAGCCAACACACTAAAGAAATGCACATTGGGATTTTGTCCTGGATTTTGCATTAATTTTTCTCTTTTTAAATAAAGCAAGTTACTTTATGAAGTCAATCATTTGAGAACAGCTCAACTAATATTCAATAAAATGACCTTCTAATTAATGGCATAAAATAAAACAGAAATAAAAGTCCAGGTAATTGATAAATCCTCAATTTCATTATTTTTTGTTGTAATTGATTTTGTAAATGAAACTAGTCACATCTCAAATATGTATTTATGGATGTTTTGACAATGTTTAACCTCAAAATGTCCCTCAAGTTTCTAATATTAACTGATCCTTAAATATTATGAAAACCCAAAAATATTTACACCACTAGAAAGTAGGGAACAACTCACATTATGAATATATGAAATTGAGGTTTCATTTTAAATTGATGGCAAGACAACATCATCTATGAGGAGAATCCTAATAAGTCAACAGATTGTCATTTTCCTTAATCGTTTTCCCACAAGATCTTTTTTAAAACTTTTTATAGAAACAAAATCCCAGTCAGATTATCTTCTCTCTCATGACCAAATTTGATTAGCTTATTCTTATTTCCATGTTTTCTGAATGCTGTGTGTGTGTGTGTGTGTTGTTTTATACTTTGTTTTGCTTTGTTTGTTTTTGTTGCTGTTGCTGTTTAGTCAGGAGTATATTACTATAACAGACATGATGAAATATGCTTAAAACTATCCCAAATTAGAACCTCTGATTATGCCAAACAACCCAGTCCTCTCTTACCTTAATTCAATTGCCATCATCTAATTTATCTCCACTTATTTTGTGGTAATATATTGTGTACCCCAATAAAGTTTGCCTGAGGATCAGAGAACACAGCCAACCTCACCTCACCAACTCCTCAGACTGTTTCCTCACACTGAAAGTCTCTGTCTGAGTCCTCACATGAAGAATTTGTATCCTACATTGGGTGCCAGATTTTGTTTGAATCTTAAATGGTCATATAATAAAAAAAAAAAACTCAGAGCTAGATATTGAGTTGAAAGCTGAAAGTTCAGAGAAGCCAGCCAGCCAGACACTAGCTTACCTCTATGAAATCCTCAGCCTCAAGTGAGTGAGTTTCTGTTTCCTCATGCCTTATATACCTTTCTGTGTTCTACCATTTTACTTCCTGGGATTAAAGGCGTATGTCATCACTGCCTGGTTCTGTTTCTCTCATGTAGACCAGTGTGGCCTTGACTTCACAGAGATCCAGACAGACATCTGCCTCCTGAGCAATAGGATTAAAGTGTGTGCCACCACTGTCTGGCTTCTGTGTCTAATCTAGTGGCTGCCTCTGTCCTCTGATTCTCTGGCAAGTTTATTTGGATACACAATATATCACCACATTGGTTTGCTTTCTGGATATTGAAAGTCAAGTGTGATCCTGTACACTCCTTTGTTAAATAGAATGCAAAGAACATATCATGAATCTGATTTTTTCAAGGCATTCTCAAATTGGTTGGAATAGCAAAGGTTCATAATGGAAATTCTGGATGTTCTTTCTTTTAAAAGCAATTCTGAAGTAAAAACTACATTTGGCCTGAAAGCCAAAAACAGAATACATGAATAATTTGTAATGTCCCATTGATTTACAAGAACTTTCGTTTTGTCTGGCAAGTGTACTACATGGCCAGATAAGATTGTATCAAGTACTTTTAATAAAACAAGACACTAAAATTACATGAATGGAATGATTAAATTAGCATTGTGTGATTTTTAATCTCACACGGGGTTTATTAAGGACAGCTAGATATCTATTCAACACCCCTATTTAATAGCTATGCATGAGGCTTGAAATTACCTGCTCATTCTGTCACACTCTGGTTTGCCTGTAAGGATTTTCACAGCAATATTAGCTCTGGTAGAACTTATGATTGATGGTAAATTCCCTTTCAGCCATAATCAAACTCATTAAGAACCATGGTGCGGTATTAGAAAAAGTAGATAGCCATCTATGAATGCTTTTATAACATTCGTATGCTAATTTGTACATTTTAATAAGGTGTTTTTGGTTTAATCCTCTGCTGTGTTTTGTAGCATTTGTCATTTCTGTCTCCTTAGTATAAATTAGTTAAATGCCATCACCTAGCAAATATCCCTTATATGGATAAGATCCTGTGACACCCTGCAAACCTCATGGACCACGTGAAGAACACACTTGCATTTGACCCTTGACTTTTTACATGCAAAATGTCATGATGTTTAAGATAGCTGGGGTTGGAACTTAAACCTCTCATTTCTCTTGTCAACATCAATCACAGATTCGATAACTTGTTCTCAAAATCACTTGCGTGACGAGCAGGTGGATGACGCTCTAAAGATGAGTCAAGCGCAGTGGTCTGCACTCCAGCCCTTGGACACAAGACACCTCAGAGTTACTATGTGCTTTCTCTGCTTTCTCTCCAGATCCTTCCCTTCATTTCTTTGAGCACCCCCTCTTGGTAGCTTCGTGATCTTTCCAACTCTCTGTCATCCAGGCCTGACCCTGTATTTTCCAAATTTGTTTTCCAAACTCTTACTTCACTTACTCTGACCAGCTTCTTCTCCATTTAAATACTTAAGTGATTTATTAGTGGCCTGAGAACAGTGGCCTGGAATATTAACCCAGCTGCAAAGCTTAGTTGGCTGCTGTTGACCAACATTTCTTTGACCAATGTCTTCTGCCTCTGAACTTAGATCTCTGGATTCTCTTCTTGGTGGCTTTTTATCTTGTTCTAGGAAATGTGCATCTTTATTATTTTAAGCACTTTGACATGTCCTTTTGCAGACAACTCTTAACCAATTTCTTTTCTCATTATCCTCACTGATTATTTGGAGCATCAATTTGTCAAGGAAGATGTCCTAGTCCCTTGGGACCTATATCTCACAGTATTCTGAAATTACCCTGTGCAGTACACTATAAAACTTTTTTATTTCTTTTGCATATCATTTGTTGTTTAGTTTTTAGGAGCTGCTTTTCCAAAATATGAGCTGTGTGATATGTTAGCCACTTTATCCCCTCAGTCACATTATCCTGTTTCTGTATTCTGAAGACTACCTCAAGGTCTTAAATTTTCACTGAATCAACATGTTAGGCATGAGGATGCTAGTTATAACCAGTCTTATTGCTATGACTCAATACCCAACAAAATCAACTTAAGGAAAGCAGGGTTTACATTCATAGGGATATAATCATCAGGCCAGGGAAGAGTGGTGATAGGAACTGGAGTTGCCTCATCTCCTTGTATCCAGTCAGGAAACAAAGCAATGGACACACTGCTGAGCTTCCCATCTCCTTGTCACTTAGTCTAGAACCCCAGTCAGTAAGTTGGTGCTAATCACATGACAGGTGGGTCTTCTCAGCTTAGCTAACCAAATCTAGGCAATCCCTCACAGACGTGTTCAGATATTTGTTGCCATGATGATTCAAAATCACATCAAGTTGATAATACCAATTAACTATCATAATAAAAATACATAAAATGAAGTAGAAACAAAAAGGGGGTAATAACATCTTGTGATCTTCAATGACAAATATTCAGAAGCCTAGACTGGGATTCATCGTTCAGGCTACTGTTACCTTGCGCTCACTGGATAGCCTTTCCCGCTGGGACATCTCATGCTGTCTCTCTCTCTCTGCTTCGGTAGTTGACGGACAGTGGCAGGAATGGAGTTCATGGAGCCATTGCTCGGTGACATGTTCCAATGGGACACAGCAGAGGAGCCGGCAGTGCACAGCAGCAGCTCACGGAGGCTCTGAGTGCAGAGGGCCGTGGGCAGAGAGCAGAGAGTGCTTCAACCCTGAGTGTACAGGTAAGGCTACTTGCTTTGTGCCAACAATGCCCGCAGCCCATAAAACCTCAGAGTGCCACAGCAAAGAGTCATACAATGAAAGCTGACTATATATTCTATTCATATGCCCAAAGCCAACTATATTCGTTTTTTTTCTACTGTACACTGTAATAATAAAGTCAGGAAAATCTGGAGATTCTGAGATCAAATAACAACTAAGTTAATGAAGCTTAGCACTAGGCTTACAGTTTTTTAAAAGTAAGTTCCCTGTGCATCTGAAGTGTCTGCCACACTTATTTAATTCTTCTAATCACAAAATGCACAGTGTTTGACCAGTAAGTCAAATATTTGGACAATATTTATTCTTGACAGTAGATTAATACAAACTGAAAGGATCTTAATATCTCCAGACTTACACCTTTACTAAAGCAGCACGTGCTGCGACTGCTGTTCAGCACGACCCATTTCTTTCAGCCAATGGTCAGTGGAATCAGTGGGGTCACTGGAGTGGATGTTCCAAGTCCTGTGATGGAGGCTGGGAGAGGCGAGTGAGGACTTGTCAGGGCGCAGCTTTAACAGGACAGCAGTGTGAAGGAACAGGTGAAGAAGTAAGACGGTGCAGTGAGCAGAGGTGCCCAGGTAAGAAGGAGCTGGGAAGTGTGTGTGTGTGTGTGTGTGTGTGTGTGTGTGTGTGTGTGTGTGTCCTGTTAAGAATAGCACTTCCTTGGTTAAAAGACTGATACTAATAACTGGCCATACACTTGTTTTAAAATAGTATGTGATAACTTCTCTTGGTATGTCAGAATAGTCCTGTAAGTTTTAATGTATTTGTTGTAAAGTGACATTGAAATACATGATAGTCAAAAAATATCCACAGAGGAGAATAATTAGGTTGGGTGTGATTTATATCATTACATCATATCTTTCCACTATTTTATGAAATTTGCTTATTGAGAATACAAAAATGTTCTTAAATCTTAATATTTCACTTAAGTTTTAAGCAAATGAAACACAAAGGTATTATTGAAATTCATATGCTTTCATTTTTATGACTGATCAATATCCCCTTGATGGATGACCTTAGACATCTCAATTTACCCATTCTTGTCCAGTTTTCAGTCATACAAAAAACACTATGGGTAAAATATCAAATGTAATGGCTAATGAATGTGGTATGCATTTAAACACAAATAATAACATGGGTCAGACACTGTCCAGACTTGAATCATTTCTAGCAAAGGCTCCTTTAGAATACTAGATTCTTTCCTTAAAGTCATTGTGACACACTGAATACTCAATAAATAAGTGAAAATCCTGATTTTAGGATAATACCATTGTGAAACTGACACAAACATACAAGAGAGTGATAACTTGGTCTTATAATTGCCCTGTGAAATGAACTCAGAGAAGGCAAATGTCCTGTTGTGTTTATTCCATAGGTGTGTTTGTTTAAGTTGATTGTAATTGGAATGGATATAGAATCACTTTGGAGACAGATGTCTGGGCTGGGCATGTCAGTGAGAAATCAGATATATTAGGTTAACGGAGGTGGGAAGACCCACCCTAATGCTGGACAGAATACAAAGAAGAAAGCAAAGCAAGCCCCAGCATTCACCTCCCCCAGCTTCCTGACTGCTTACAACGTGATCAGCTGCCTCAAACTGTAGCCACACTGTGTGCTGAGATAAACTCTTTCTTAGATGGCTTTTGTCAGAGTATGCTGTCCCAGCATTATTTTATTAACTAATGCAAAAATTTGGTATAAAGAAGTAGAGTCATTGTTACGATAAAACTGACCTTGCAGTTCTTAAGGCTTTGGAACTGGTTAGTGGGAGAAATATGGAATACTTTTGATCTGCTACCTAGAAGAGCCCTCAAAAGTGTAAACACAGCATGAGCCATTCTGATGTGAGTGCAGAAGAACAGAAAATGGGGAGAAGAGGTTTCAGAGGTGAACATGCGCACCATCAGAAGTTGGATAATATTTTAAGTGGCTATCTGGCCAATGATCTGGCTGTGTTTTGTCTATGTTCTGAGTGCTTGAGTGAGGCTAAATGTATTCGATGGATGTGTTTGCTGGGAGGAACTTCAGACAGGACAGCCTTAGGCAGGCCAGGCACTATTCCGGCTTACTGCTGTCGTTCAAGTCCACAGGGAGGAAGCCAAAACTAAGTAAGAGTCCCAGGGACAAAAATGCTTTCCATCCAAGCCTGGCACCCTGGGTTCTACTGCAGGACCCACAGTGGAAAGAGAGAACCTGCTTCTCACACCACGGCATGCATGTCACTGCACTTACATATACACATCATAGAAACTTACACACACACACACACACACACAGAGAGAGAGAGAGAGAGAGAGAGAGAGAGAGAGAGAGAGAGAGAGCGAGAGCGCTACCCAGGAAGCATACACAGACATACACACATAACAATAATGATGATGAAATACTCTAAGTGAAGCAGAATGATATACAGAACCATGTACTTAGATGATGAAAAGTGTATGGAAAAGTTTAAAAATTCTGATAAGAAGAATGTAGACAACAAAAAAGTTGTATTCATTCTGTCAAAAGTTCAAAAGTTCAAAATTTCTGTCATCGTTGAATAGATTAGTGCCATTGAAGAGTGACTTGACATTCTGCACTGGGACAAGAGCATAGGTTCCCTGAGTGTAAGACTTTCCCCATCAAAGGCTCCTTTCAGTTAAAATACAGTTTCATTGGAATTAGGGAGCCTAAACTAAAAATGTCTCTGAAAGGATTCCTGCTCTTCGAGAGCACCTAAATTGGGATGTTTTCATTGGAATCAGCTCACAAAAGTTGATGTGAGTTCCAAGGTACTCAGTCTCTGTGCTGAGCTAGCAAAGCAACCCAAATTTGGCAGAATCACTTTGTAGTGGTTAAAGATATTTGAAAGATACAAGATTGGAGTAGTCACAGAGGCTTATGCCATGATTCCTGAGAGCTGATAAACCCAGGCAGTATGTCAATCTGATTACCTGCAAAGAGGTCCTGAGAAGCCACTCCTTGAAGCTTTGATGGTAAAACCAATGTTGTAGTGGAGCCCTCTGGTGGTCAGAGATGCCAGAATCATGGGACCTCCAGTGAAGAAGGTTGTAGACTTGAAGAAGGGAGGAGAGAGACTAAGTTTGCTATAGGCAGCAGGACTGGAAGGGCAGAGATGCTTAAGCCCTTTGGAACTCCCTAAGTGGAGCTGCAGGATTTATTGTCTGAGCTTGTGGGTTTCCATCTTGGTTTGCCTGATCATTCCATACTATCCTTCCATTCTCCAGTTTATAATGTGAATACTTCTACCTGCTAGTTTGTTTTGAACATGTGTATTTTATTATTTTATAGATGCTCACCATTATGCATTGCTTTGAGTCTCCAATGACACCTGGACTTTGTAATTTTGAACATATTAGGACTGTTTAAAATTATGAGACCTTTGAACTTGGACTGAATGCATTTTGCATTATGAGATGGTCATTAGCTTATTGTGACAAGAGATGGATTAAAGGTGGTGTGTTCTGTGTCTAGGTGACAAATGGCAGGCTTGTGATTACTTGTATTTGTCAACTAGACAGGAGGAAGAATCACCTCAGAGACAAATCTCTGGTCAAGTCTGTGAGAAATTTTCTAGAGTAGTTTGTTGTAGAATATTACTTAAAGATATGTCACATATGTTTATGCTGTGGAATATTTGTTTAATGATGTAAAAATGTGCTGCATTCTCTTAAGTTGCATTTGTTTAACTCTGTGAAGCTGTGTTTCTTTGCCTGTCTAAAACACCTGATTGGTCTAATAAAGAGCTGAATGGTCTATAGCTAGGCAGGAGAGAGAAATAGGTGGGGCTTGAAGGAGGAGAAAATAAAAAAAAAAAAGAAGAGAAATCTGGGAAGAAAGATCAAGGAATGAGAAAAGGAGTGGAGGATGCCATGGGCCGGCCACCAGCATCCCAGCCAGACACAGAATAAGAAGGAAAGAAAAGGTATATAGAAATAGAAAAAGGTAAATGCCAGGAGGCAAAAGATAGATGGGATAATTTAAGAAAAGCTGGCTAGAAGTAAGTCAAGTTAAAGCTGGCCATTCATAAGTAAGAATAAGACTGTGAATTTATTTGGGAGCTGGGATGGAGACCCTCCAGAGTAAAAACAACCAAGTACAGTAGATTTGGGGTGGGAAGATCCACTTTACCAGCCTGATCCAATAAAAAGAAGAAAGGACACTGAGCACACAGTCCCTCCATGCTTCTTGATTATAAATGTAATGTGACAGCTATTTCTGGCTCCTGCTGCCAAGATAAGCTGAAAACCCACTACTCCTTATATGACCTTTGCCAGGGCCTTCTGTCACAGCAGGAAAACAACAACAATGCAAAAGTTTCCTGTTTCCCTGTTCTGGTCACGGGTTTTTGGTGTTTCTTTGCAGTGTAGAAGCTATTGATTTATATCTAAAATGACAACGACCTCAGTTTAAAAATGCAAGTATTCTAAGAGTTACCCAGTAGTCAAAACATCGTGTTTCTCCATAACGAAAATGCTAAAAGAATTTTTTCAGTTCAGTAAAAATAATCACATCAGAAACTAGAGTCTTTTTTTTTTTTACTCATATTGCATTTTCTCATATTATTGGGGTGAGTGGGGAGGCCTGCCACAACTCACATGTAGAGATCAGAGGACAATTTGGGGGAGTCAGTTGCCTCCTTCCTGCTTGTGGATACTGGGAGGTCATCAGGCAAAACAGCAAACACCTTTTACCCAGGGATCCATCTCTCTGGCCCAGAAACAAATTTCACATTTTGCAGTTTGTCAGCAAGTCTTTGTTTGGCACAAGATCTAAAATTAATTTTGCTAATTCTTCAGGCCATGTGAATTCAGAATGATAAGAGACAAATAGCATGCAGAACTCTACTGCGAAGGATGCCCAGGCAGATTAACAAGGAAATCCCTGCACTGTGTGAGAATGAACAAGCTTTAAACAAAAACATTTGTTTTGCCAAAGGAGAAATTTCATTAGAACAGTAAAGCATGATTAAACAAGACCCTCTTAATAGTTGAAGGTATCTGAACCAGTTCTAGCATATGAATCTTGTTAGCTGTCCACAGCTGCATTCTCATCTGCATAGGTAAAACAGAACAGCTGCTATCAGATTTACAAAGATTGCCACCTGCTGTTTGCAAAGCATTTTGCAGATCGGTTTGTGGAAAGAGTGCATATTTTCCTTGTTACATCTATTTGTTAAGGTTCATGACTTAAGACAGGTTAATAGATTATCACATAAAACCAAAAGTGATTTTATATGATGCTGTATTTCTTGGTATTAGCATTCCATTTCTCTCTCTTCTGGAAGGTGATTGGAAAACAATGGTAATGTACTCACAGATATATAGTTCCCTGGTGAAACCTACTTCTTGAGTCAGCTAAATAATTGTTAAGATTAGTGCTTTTACAGTGACAAACACGTTCCATTTACAGATGTAGCTGTATAAAGTTGTTTCTTTTTTTTACTAGCATTTAACCTGATACCTTGCACAGTTTGTATTATGCATTAAAAGGTGTTCACAACTATTAATTTCAAAACTTTGAGCCTCTGTTGAGGATAGGATGTTTTTATCATAATATTTGATGTATCTATTCACCAACACCTCATATGTAGCCATTTTATCAAAAAGTGGTATTTATAAGTAATTATTTTACAGTTTTACAGGACAACTGACATACACTAAATTTTAAGTCTTAGAACTACATGAACCCTGTTTGATTCCTCATCATGGTCACCATTCATCCTTTTGTGGATAGTGGTCATAATTCCAGCCAAGATATTGCTTCAGATCCACACACTGACAAAACATATTGGGAAAGTGTTCATATCACCTTAACATTTATGAAGGTGTTTTCTTTTTGTCCATAACAAAACTCCAACAAGTATTTCTTTTAAAACAGTATTTTTCCCAGCATTATTTTTTAATATTACTTATTCTTGATTTTTTTGGGGGGAGAGTGGTTCTGGGAAGAACTAGTGTTTATTTTTATGCTTCACTTAATTTGAATTAAAAAACAAATTAATCAACCTTGGCAAGAAACCCTCTATTGTCAAAAAGGAGAGAAATATATACATCTTTTGATAACCAATGAAAAGCAATCATCTAGATATTGGTGAAATTATTAACGCCACTCCACATAGTTAAAAAGGTTTATTTTGTGGGGTAACTTACAAATAAAGGGATAGGTTGTAGGGTCTGGCAAAGGTATGACGCAGTCTGGCGGTGTTCTCTGAAGAACTCTGCTCAGTCTACCTCCTATGTCCAGTGTCCCAGAACCAAGAGAGTGAGCCCTCCTCTCAATCTTGGGTCTTCTGCTTCCTCCTCCGCCCCGCCTTGTAGGTGTGACCATTACCGAAGCCTCAATGGGTGTTGGAACTTCCAGGCCAATGCTGGGATGGCTATCCACTACATCTCCCCCTTTTGTCTAAATAAGAAAGTTCTAACCTGATACAAGACTATATACAAAGAGATGGTTATCAAATATTGTCCAGGAGTAATGAGGGATAATGACTTAGATAAGTTGGAATTACAATAAGTGCAAACAATATCAAGCAAAAAACACATAGTGAAATCCAGGGAAGTCTAGAGCATGGGTAGATGGCATGTTACAAAGATCATTCCAAAAGGTGTCCTACCCTAAAGAACCTGAGTCTAATACTTAATATATTCTACCTAAGATATTATATATGTATATATACTAAGTTGTAACTATAACTGCTAATATTAATTAACTCTAACTACATCTAGATTTAATAAAATGCTATTACATTATCTACAAAACATATCAAAAATGCCTATCAAGATTAGAATTTTTTTATGGGTAAAGAGGGTAGGACAATGCTAAAACAGCATCATTGACACACATACCCCCCCCCCCATAAGATGTTTCATTTGTTTTCCTAAGAAAGGAGAACCATAGAGACCAAAACTTAAGAATACTACTGGTTGGGAAATAGGATCACTCCAGGGGAGATAATTAAGTGTCCCAATTTTTAAATTGGTCAAGCTCACCAAATAATTATTTCATGTATCTCAGTTTCATCACAAACCCTCAGGCTTTGATGGGTAAACGTTGGGATGGTAATAACTTCACTGACTTTGCTTTCTACTACAATGTGAAACATTCATTCAAATTCATTTTTTTTCCAATTTTTTCCTGGTCATTATTCAGAAATCAAATATTACTAATGGACTGACTAGCCTTAACTTTTTGGCTGCCTGGGGACATTCTTACTAATGTCCATTATTCTTGAGTCACTAATCACTAAATTGGAATCTATCACTTCCAGAAAGGTATGATTCTTCATCCGCAAATAAAGTTTTCTTCTTGGGAATCACACTTGCTCTGTCTGTGGTCCTGACTGAAGCCTGCGGGTTGAGGGTGTTGTGCTCAGGAACACTAAATGTAAATGGAGGCATGAGGAGCCAGGGAGCTGGGGAGGCCAGAGATGAAGTACTTGTGCTATTTATCTCTAGCTCTCAATGCCAAAGGAGGGCAGCAGTAGCAGCAGTTATGCTAGCGCCTTCAGCACCGCCGTGTTTGTGTATGAATCTCCTGCACACTGTCATATCATAAACAAAAGCGCTGTGTCCTTGCCCATTTACAAGTTGTCATGTGGGCAGAGAAATTTCATTTTTGAATTTTTTTCCTCCCTCAAGCAAGACTGTCTGACAAAAGGATTAAAGGAAAGGACTTTACTTTGTGCCCGTATCTTTGCAGAAGACCACCTATCACTGTCAAAGGCAATGCTTTTGACCCTTTAGTGGGCTTCAGATTCATGCAGAGGGCTTATTGAAGCAGAAAACCGAGCTTGTTGAGTCCTGACAGAGCATCAGACACTCTGGTTAGGTAAAACTTGTGTGGGCTTGAGAACTTACATTTCTAATTGCAACAAACTGCTGCCGCTGCTGCTAATCGTCTCCAGATCATCTTTTAGACTGCAGTGACCTACTAAAGCACTGAGTTCAGTGTTGACAGTAGATGGCACTAGGTATTGACTTCTGTTTCTCATTGTCAAGCACCTCAGGTATATTTTAAAGAACAGAGATGTAAATAAGAAGTTGAAGATAGCCTTTAAATGAAAGAGAGATCTTATTGTTCAATAAATATCTAAAATAGGGTTGAGTCCTCCCCCAAAGCACAAGTGTTGATTATTTTTACAGTTCTTGGAGAAACCAGCTGAATTTAATGGGCAGAATAAAGGAAGAAGCACTGAGGGCCAAAGGACTCAGGGTTTAAATTAGATAGCACTGTGGGTCCTTTACTCAAGCCTGTTGCTATGGAAATAACTATTATAATAATGCATCTTAGCAGATTGCTCATCAGAGAAGACTTTGAGGAAACTCACAGAGGTTATTCCAGGGTAGAAACTTAAAAATCAGTTTAGTCTAATCTTCTATTAGCCACCTTGTCTGATTTAGAACTATTTAGCAACATCTTCAAATTGAGAAGAAAAATACAGAAACACATATTGCTATTTTTTTCTTCTTTACATTGAGCATTACTGTAGTAAAAGAAGTACATTTTAGAATATATCTAACAATTATCTTCAGTCAGAACACCAAAATACATTTGAAAGTTTTAATTAATACAACTCTTTTGTCTCCATGCTCACAGAGGCACTAACCTCTCCTATTAAATTTGACATTTCTCTTCCTCATTGATTCCCTGCATTGCCTGGTGTGAGTGACCTCCCCTTCAGCGCCCACTCTTCTCTTCATTTTCTCTTTCTAGTCAAGAGTAAAGTCTTTGGGACATGCCTGCAGATCTACAACTTTGTCTTGCACCTCTCATAAATTCCCAGCATGCTTTGCCAGCAGTCATCTACCAGAGAAGGGAGAAGGAGAATTTTTCTACTTCACAGGCAAATCCTTTGTGTTGTTTGAACCAATTATCGATTCAAGCAGTCACTTTCCTAATGACAGATCCTCAGTCATCTTTTTCTTTCCTAGGTGGTCCTGTGCATGCCCCTTGCCAGCACCTGTTAGTAGTAGAGGAACACCGAAAATAAAGTGTGGAATATGGAGCCCAGGGAACACTGGATTCTTGTTCTTGGTGTCTTGACAATTAAAATGGAAACAACATGATGTAGGGAATTGCTTCAATGTGCTAAAACATTAAAACTAAATATGGATGATAAATGGCAGTTGATGAATTCTATGTTACTTATATCAGTCATACCTCGTTATCAGTTCTAAACAGGTTTGTCTGATTAGTATGGCCTTGCCATATGACTCACTTGGTTTCAAAACCTTGCATAGATGCTCATTACTTGCCAAATTTAGTGTATACCCTTAGAATCCTGATATTCTCCCAATGTCAGCTCCACTGGCTTTGCAACATTACTTCTTTCTACTCAATTATAAACATTATATATATGTATGTATTATATGTAACGAAGTCACACTTGTCCAGACTGTTTTCTGGAGGCAATGGTACATGTTCTTTCTACATACTACAGTTTTTATTATAGCTATCTGGACCACCTTATTGTTGATGCCTCCTTGACTTTGACAGTTGGCATGGGAGCCTCTTGGGAGTCAGTCCATTGATGAGTCTTCCCCTTCTCTCCCTCTTATGAGTGCATCTTTTTCACTGAAACCCTATAAAGTTAGTCTGTGTTCCCATTCTTGTGTCTTCTTAATAGTCCATCTGACTGATTATATTAGCTTCAATTCCAACATATTCATGTGTACAATGTCTTTTCAGCCTGACATGCCATACTCCATGCTGAGCCTTGCTGAGCATAATAGGTCACCAGATTTATATTTCATACCATTAATGCCATAATGAAAGTAATAGTAATATTTTTATGGTCATCTAAATAAACTAGGTGGTGGCTATGATATTAATATGTACTTTATAATATTTAACTCTTTCAGAATTCTGTTGTTATCTCCAAGACTAATTCATTGGACATTTTCCCCCAAATCTATAATTTTATTTTTCAGTTATAATTTGTACAATTATCTATCATCTTTTATAGATACTTGATAGATATGAGATAGGAAAATACATAAATTTCCTTGCTCAGCTCTTCCGTTTTCCCACATCTCAACCCCACTTGTTCTTTCTGGTCAGAGAACCTCAAGGCAGTTCATAATAATCTGTAAAGTTGGCATTGGTCAAATGGGTCCCAATAATGTCCCTGAAGAACTGAGTCTATCTGCTATGAAGGAGATGTGGCCAGTGGTCCAAATCTCAAGTAATCTTGTTCTTTTACTCTAGTGTGCCACCAAAGGTTAGTTTGTACATATACATGTGGGAACATAGTTAATTAAAACTAGCTGTTCTTAAAATTATATAATGTGACAAGCAAACCTAATGTTCTTGGAAAGTCGTGTGTGTGTGTGTGTGTGTGTGTGTGTGTGTGTGTGTGTGTGTGCGCTCTTAGAACTTAGTGAATAGCTTAGAGCTATGCTTCAACATTAATGTTAACTTCTCTCTAATTTGCTAAGAAATTAAAGGTAAAGACAATTTCTCTGCTAGACTGAAATACATAGTTTGTTTGCAACATGTAATAAAATACTGTCCAAACACTATCCCATACTGGTAAAATACTGTACCAAAGCCAAATAGGCAATCTATCACAAGACAATGAAGAGCTGAGATGTTTTTTACTTCAAGACTCAAAAGCTTTTTTTAGAAAGAGATAAATAAGTAATTCATCAACAGAACAATAAAATGCTTCTGTACTTGGAGACAAAGTAAATATCCCTGAGCATGACCATAGGTCACTACTTCCTCAATTGAGTAGCTTCGGGTTAGGTATGTTTTTCTACCTTGGTTCCTTGTTTAAAATGAAGGTCTCTTCAAAATTAGCAAGAGGGTTGATGCATTAAATACATAATATACTTAGAAGAGTCATTCATGGAGGGACAGTCATGTAAGTTAAGATAAAGAGAATGTTCTATAAGAAGACAATAATTCCATCTGGGATAGTGGTGTGTTCCTGTAATTGCACCATTTGGTAGGTGGAGACAGAAGGACTGTACATTCCAAGTCCAACTAGGCTACATACTATGGCCCTGTTTGAAATGTACAAACAAAATACCACATGAAACTTCATAAACTTCTTTACTTCAGACCTTAGTAGCAGGATGAATCCTTCACGGAGTATGTCGCATGTCTGAAATCAGAGTTGGAAGCCCTGAAAGCTCAGAGACCACCCTCTTCCCTCTTTTCCTCCCCAGCACAAGGAATTCACAGAATAACAATGATTCATGATTTGCCGGCAAGTACAGTTTGAAACGTGGGGGTCATGAGTAGTGCATGTTTTGTTTTTCTTTTTTCTGTATACCAGCTCTGCAGTTTATCATCAATTTCCCTTAAATGCATCAAATTGATTTAAGTCCTGTGTAATTTCTGCTATTTTTAAGAGATGGTAAATCAGTTTGAATAGACAGATTAACAGCTAATCACTAGGTAATTGCCACCTTGTTTTAAGCAGGCATGCTAACTACATACTTGTGACTTCAAGTACAGTTGTATCTTCCGAATGGGTTTTTATCTTCGTACTCAGGGTGCCAAGCAGTGGATCTTGCAGCTGAAGAGCAGTTGGTATGGCAGTGTGTTAAGATCCCTTCACACTGCTGGAAAAAAGATCCAAAGCCCTTTATATTTTTATACCTAGGCCACTCTGATATTTTCTAACTTACAAGGTAAACAGAGGTAGCATGCTTCAGGAAAAAAAAATTAACATGGGCCATCAGCTCAACATTCCTTCCTTGGCATGGTTTCTATGTACCAATTAAAAATTTAAACTGTTATTCGAGATTATAATGTATTTAGATCATTTCTCTTCCCCTCTCCCCTCTGAGCCCTTCCATTTATGCTTCTTACTGCCATTTAAATCCATGGCCTCTTATTTCATTAGTACACACACACACACACACACACACACACACACACACACACACACACCTGTCCAGAATGTATAACGTTACTTGTGTGTGCATGTTTGCTGGGCTGACCATTTGGCATTAGATGAGCAATAGTGAACTCGTTCCTGGGGAGGACTCCTTCTCCCACCCCCTCTACCCCCTCGTTGCCTGCAGTTCTTTGTATGGGAATGGGGCCCCTTGGGCCTCCCCCGCTTTCCCCATCCACGTTACCATATCTATCAGTGATGTCCTTGTTCAGCTCTTGTTTAGGGAGCCATACTCCTGAGGCTTCATGGGCATAGCATCTGACATTTCTAGAAAACACAACTTCACAATTTTGAGGTCGAGGCTTAGATTCAGGAGTTGTATTGTAGATGTGTCCTTTGGGACTGGGTTCGATAGTTCTGCGTTTTGATTGGTTGTGGCTTTCTGGAATAGTCTGTCTGTTGCAGCTCATTTTTGATAACACTTACACATGCTCAGGTACTTCAATTACAAATTGTAGTCGTCATCCCCTCCCCAGAGCTTTTTCTGTCCCCATACTGGAGCTAAGGATGTCGCACAATGGACAGTCTCCTTTGATATCTGTCTTCATCCTTTATTTCTGAAGCCTCCTCGCCTTTTCTGTGCCGTCAGCCACGGAACGGAGCAGCTTCCCTCTTAAGTAGATTTGGAACCCATCCACTTCCTATTACCACCCCCTAGGATTCTTGTCCTCCACCTCACTTGCATCGTGGAGGTTACTCCAGGTCTCTCGGACTTGCTTTCCTTCACACTGTTCTCCAAACTTCAAGTATAGCACTTAAAATATAATAAACTCCCCATGTGTAAGATAAATCCATCAGAACAGTGATATGAATCATTATTTCATGATGATCTCATCCTTTCTGTGTTGTCCTGCTGCATTCTGTGACCTCTACTCATACCTAACTTTTGACTCAGTCTCCTCTGAAACTGCCTTAGGGTGCCCTAGGCAGCTTTAACTCTGAGTGTGTAACAGCCCAGTCACCTGAGGAGGGAGTTTCAACTGAGTGATTGCCCAGATCAGATTGGCTTGTGGGCACGGCTGCAGGAGATTTCTCTGATTGTAAATTGATATAGGATGGGCTAGCCACTATGGACAGGATCGTTGCTGCATAGATGATCTCGGGCTCTGTAAGAAAACTACCCAAGGGCTGGCGTTAGTGGCGCATGCCTTTAATCCCAGCACTCAGTAGAGCCAGGTGGATCTCTGTGAGTTCGAGGCCAGCCTGGTCTACAGAGCGAGATCCAGGACAGGAACCAAAACTACAGAGAAACCCTGTCTTGAAAAACAAAAACAAAAACAAAAACAAAAACAAAAACAGCTACCTAAACATTAGCTGAGCACGTGAGCAAGCCGGCAAGCAGTATTACTCCATGGTTTCTGCCTTGGAGTTCCAGTTTGAATTTCTACCCTGACTTCTCTCAGCAATGGACTATAACCTGGAAGCAGAAGCCAAGTAAATTCTCTCCTCCTCTAAGCTGCTATCTGCCAAGGTATTTTGTCACGACTATAGATAGAAAGGAACCCAGAATGCTCCTGCATCCTATTCCTGGGTCTCCTAATAAGCGGTTTGTTTAATAAATGAATTCCAGAAGTGCCACTAAGGTGGAAAAATAAATCAATATTACAATGTCGAAGGCTCTTTAGATTTTGATATGAGCACAGATAGATCTGTTTCTTAATGCCATTAAAATATAATCATCAAAGAATACCAAGTCGTCTTTGATGAGAAATTAGCTTTGACATTATTATTAAACCTGGAAATGCTGGACTCTGCCCTCTTCCTTTTTTTTTTTTTTTATTAGTTGTGTACTGAGTTTCTGTCTCCAATAAATACTATTAATCACAAACTTCAGTAGTTCACAGTGCAGCAAAACAGAACATCAGTGGAAGCAGGGCTGTCCCTGGTGCTTTGGCTGGCTCTTGGGAACCTATTCCTCATGCTGGATTGCTTTGCCCAGCATGAATACAGGGGAAGGTATACAGCAGCTTGTGTGTCATGCTTTGCTGA
The DNA here is from genome assembly GCF_903995425.1 of Onychomys torridus. Lineage (NCBI taxonomy): Eukaryota > Metazoa > Chordata > Mammalia > Rodentia > Cricetidae > Onychomys > Onychomys torridus. The sequence continues at coordinate 20,763,353 of NC_050460.1, read as the reverse complement.
TGCTCGTGGGAGGCCTGCCCCTTTCTGAAAGAATATGGAGGAGAGGTAGATTGGGGGGTGGGGGCGGAGGGAAGTTGGGGGGTGGGAGATGGAGGAGAGGAGGGAGAAGAGGCTGCTGTTGGGATTAAGATAAAAACAAAACATCAGTTGACCTCCCTTGTCTTTAAAAAATGCTATTGTTTTATTTGTTTGCTTTATCTGGGTATAGATTAATCACTAGGCAAGTCAGTAATTGAGTATTGTGGTTGCACCATGAAAGAGTATGCTAGTGACTTTATCCTTCCCCTTTTTAGGATGTGTGCATGTTACAACAGGATATCCTACCCAAGAGTACACAGCTGTAAACCCGAACTCCATACCTGCCACCTGGAAACCTTTAGTTACCTATAAACCTGAACTCCATACCTGCCACCTAGAAACCTTCAGACTAAAATGAAATCTAATAGAGTAGCTAGCCTCTCTTTCTGCTCCTAAGTGGAATGAATATGGCCATACCATTCTCATGTAACACATACACATACACACATGCATACACACACACACACACACACACACACACACACACACACACACACACCATCTTTTTTTTTTTTTCGAGACAGGGTTTCCCTGTGTAGCTTTGCGCCTTTCCTGGAACTCATTTGGTAGCCCAGGCTGGCCTCATACTCACAGAGATCCTCCTGCCGCTGCCTCCCGAGTGCTGGGATTAAAGGTGTGTGCTACCACCGCCCGGCATATGGGTAATTTTTTATTTGTTTGTTTGTTTGTTTGTTTTTTGCTTTGCCATCTACATTTTAATGAGTCGTCATCAATATCTGTAATCTTAGAAACTATTTAAAAATAGATCTAGCCAGAACAGACATGAGTGAGCTAGGAGAAAAATATTTTGCATACCAAGCTGATAGACAAGTGCTTTGGAAGTTGAGAAAGCAGAGGTAGGGGTGGTATTTGAGGGAGTCATTTAGATGGTGAGATGTGAGTTAGGATTAAAGGTGGTGAGGAGGGACAGCAGAGACAGGAGTAGCAGTGGATAAGCTGTGATGTGAGATCCTGACTGGAGGACTGGACAAGAACACAGCCAGGAGGCCAGTGTAGCGGAGGAAGATGTGAATGGAGAGTGTAGACGCTAGTCCTTGATGCAAGCATTCTATCACAGCCTACTTTAAATATTATACTTTCTTCAAAATAAGATGTTCTGTTTTTCCCTAAGCAGTATGTATTTTCAAAATATTAAGTAGTGACACCTATTTCTCACCTGATCGTTGCTACAGTTAGTTGATTTTGAACATCAGTTCTGATGCAGACCCAAAAGCAAAACAGTTGTCCCTCTTAGCCCACCATTGCCATCTAGTGGTTGATGTATGCTATGACCACACATTCCGACCACAGAGGGAAGGGCACAGAAGGGATGTATGTGCCTTTCCCATAAACCTCCTAAATGAAAAGGCTTTCTGAGAGCACTACAAGGACAAGAAGTCTCTCAGTGTGCAAAATTACTCTTACATTGGTTTATATAGAGTCACAATTAGAAAACCCTGGAAGAAAATTTGAGATAGAAAGCACTAAAAACAAAAGAGACATATGATGTAGAAAGTGAAAGTTAATAAATAAAAGTGTAATGGAAAGAACTTGGATGTGCAGCTGGAACAAAACGTATTGAAGTCTAATAGTCATGTTAGATAAACATGTTAGTTAGAACCCTTAAAATAGATTTTATATAGTGCTTTATATGGTATTTAACAATGTAATATACTCAAATTTTGTGGCCTTTAACTCTTATTCTAATTTTCCATTTAAAAGTATTCTATAATTTTGGGGGGTTGTATTTACATTAATAAAATAATTAACTATTAACAACAGTGTCCAAAAATGATAGCTATTTAAATTTGTACTAACATTAAATGAAATTGAAATCTAGTCCTCAGACCCACCAGCCATATTTCTGGAACTCCATAGTCAAATCTGGTTAGCAACCACTGCTCAAGACATTGAAAATAAGGGACAATCCTGTCATCACAGAAAGTTCTAGGTGGATGTTTTTGCTCAGTAAAAATGATTTAACAGGTATATTTTGGGTACCTACTGTATGCAAAGCACCTGTGGAGTTCATTATAGCAGACAAAAGAGATAAAAGAACTGATTTTAGCATCCTAAAATATATCATCCTGGAAGTGGTACATGCACAGCTAAATGTTTTCAGTCCACTGTGCGAGAATGCTAAATTTATGTACTCAGTGAGGCACTGAAAGATGCTTCGTAGAGAAATGAACATTTAAGCACAAAGGAAATGTCTTATATTTTAAGTGCTACACTTGAAGGTTTTAAGAACAGATTAAGGGAAAGTTAGACTAAAGCCAAGAGGCCTGGGACAATCGCCATGATGCCAAGGAGGCAGAGAAAAAGAAGCGTTGGAAATGGCTATGGGAGGCAGATGGGCTCCAAGTCTACTGGGAAAGCAGAGCAGCTCAGTTCAGTGGCTGACAGGATGGAAGAGTCGAGGAAGCTTAAGAAAGAGACCATTGAAGTCAGGTTGCAATGAAGGATGCCCAGTGTGCTACACCCCTAGATCCAGCACCTGAGGGAGAGTGCTGAGGGACAATGATGCCAACAGTTTGCCTTGGAAATACCTGAGCACATGGAGTTGTTATCACAAGCCAGGGCGGTATATTTAAACCAAGCTCAGGTAAGACACCTGAGCTAGAGAAAAGAGATTTGTGTTACTTTTTTCCCTTTTTGTATGTTACCTATATTAACCCTGGATTCAAAATAGCCTATGTACATTCATCTTTCAAAAAAACAAAAGGGAACTTTACATTTACAAGAGAGAAGAAAGATTGTTTTAAGTAAGTATATAGAAGATAGGAAAGTATGAGTGTGGGATATTTGGATGTGAACATTAATTCTGTGAGGCTGGGGTATTAGAAAGAAAATTAGAGTCATTACAGATTAAAGTTGCCCTGAGCACCCTTTCATCATAGCGAGCACACTTACCATTGTCCTACCGAGCTGCAGAGCCATGGGAGAGAGTGAGTTTTAAGTAGTGAGTTAGCATCTCTATCCATAGTTCTGCTCTGACAGCAGGAGTACTCCTTGAACCCTGGGTCCTCTTCGTTCCTCTCATTATTTACTTACCTCCTGGGTTGACTTTGCTGCTTCAGTTGTTTTCCTCTTCAGTCCAACCATCATTTCCTAACATCATCATGGTGTCCAACCATCATTTCCTAACATCATCGTGGTGTCCAATCATCATTTCCTAACATCCTTGTGGTGTCCAATCATCATTTCCTAACATCATCGTGGTGTCCAATCATCATTTCCTAATGTCATCATGGTGTCCAATCATTTCCTAACATCATCATGGTGTCCAATCATCATTTCCTAACATCATCATGGTGTCCAATCATCATTTCCTAACATCATTGTGGTGTCCAATCATCATTTCCTAACATCATCATGGTGTCCAATCATCATTTCCTAATGTCATCATAGTGTCCAATCATCATTTCCTAATGTCATCATGGTGTCCAATCATTTCCTAACATCATCATGGTGTCCAAGCATCATTTCCTAACGTCATCATGGTGCTGTTTCTTTCGCTTCCCCAAAGGTCTTTGCCATCTTGTCTGCACAAAAGCAAACTAGTCTGAAGATTGGAAACAGAAGCATACCATCCTTTGCCTGGATAGTTGAAGCTCCATAACCTACAGTGTCGCTCTGTCCCCTCATACCATTGCACCACTCTGTCCATCCTGTTGTCCTTCATGTCCCACTGTCCCTTACTGCATTTGTATGCATGGCTCCCTCTGCCTGGAGCACTCAATGGACCTCACACTGACCATCTCAGTAAAATGTCACTTCTTCCAAAAGTCCCGCCTCCTTTAAATCCTTCAGATTCTAGATTGAAGTGGAATTTTCTATTTAATGTGTGAAATGGTTTCCCTAATTGTAGCTAATTTTTCCTCAGCTTACTCCCCTTGACTAAGAGAACCATGAAAGCAGTCTGCTATCCTTCCACACTATTGTTTTTTTTAGCTCAGGCAAGCAAAGCACAGGAGTAAACCAGTGAGCTTTGTTCCCTAATTCAACAGAATAAGTGCTAGAGTAAGCGGCCAGGGTAGAAAGGAAGATTAAGGGGATGGGGGATGAACAGATGTTTAACCTGGTGTTTTGAGTTCTGGAGAGTAGTGTGACAAGTCTCCCAGCTTACATCTGGACATGAATGGCTATGACTACTGGGCTGATTGCGGCTACTGGAATTGATATCCCCGCTGTTAATTGAGTTACTTGGGAAGGAAAGGTGCAGAGAAGCTGCCCCACCCTTACTTAAGTTTGACCTTGTCAGGGTGAGATTTTGTTTCTTTGTATATATGATACACTCCAACCTATGGATCCCTACCATTCCCATGACAGATTCAAGAATAAAACCCGTTTTTTGAGTCCCCAGAAGGGACCCTGACTCAGTATAACATATGCGTCCTGTGTTACAGCTAGTACTTTTAAGGAGTCAGGAATACATTGGTTTTACTATTGATAGGGATAAGGATAGGGTACCCTGACTAGATGACTCTTTTTCCATTTAGTGATCTCCATGGACTTTTATTTTCTCATCTAGAGTTAATATATAATAAAGGGAATATTTGAATTCTAAAGAAAAAAATCAAGTTTATTTGCCTCTTTAACTTTGCTTTCCCACATGGTATATTAGAGTAGTGTGCAACTCTAATTCATAGTTGGAGAATTGAATAGATCCAAGAACATAAGATTCTAAATAAGGAACTAGGTGGTGGTGGCACATGGGAGCCCAGCACTTGGGAGGCAGAGCCAGGCAGATCTCTGTAAGTTCAAGGCCAACCTGGGTTACAGAGTGAGATGAAGGACAGGCACCAAAATGACAAGGAGAAACCCTGTCTTGAAAAACCAAAAAAAAAAAAAAAAAAAAAAAGAATCTAAATAAGGGCTAAAAGGTGACAATTGCTATTAATTTTGGAATTGTCTAAAGAGAACTTTGCACGTAGCACTGATGATCATGCAGAGAGCATTCAGAACGTGGACAGAGGGAAATGGCATATGTATTAGGTGGAGGCCAGAGGGAAAAGAGCTAAGATCCTGAAGAAAGGAATTCCCAGTCTAAGAGCTACAGTGGAAGGCCAGTGAGTTCAGACTGAGATAAGCATTTTAGCAAAACATCGGGGAGATGAAGAAGATGCCAGTAGAGAGCAGGCTAATGGAAGAAATATCAGCTACCAAATCTTCTGTTATGCAAAGACCTTATAAAATGAAAATAATAGCACCCATGCTTTAGTGAGAATCTAGAAAAAAGGCACATGCACTCATTCAGAGGCAGAAGAATGTCATGAATGATGGTATTTAGAAAGCCCAAAGAAACTTCGGAAGAGTTGGGACTCTGGGACCCAAACTTTACTGATAACTCCATCTGGTCTACCACCACAGGAGACCCTCTTCTTTGTCTGTAAAAGAGATAGAAGAGAGGTGGCCTGCGTGTAATGACATGTGCAATTCTGAAATATTACCCTTTGAAAATAAAATACAACTTAAAGATTTAATGTGTGCAATCTCATTTTTCATCAACTAAATACTGAAATGTAAAGTGGGTTCCAAAATTCTGAAGTAGAATGTACAGTGTTGAATCTCATTATTTCATGATTCATTATACAGACTCAGCAGGTTGTACATATGTATAATACATACATATACACACACACATACATACATACATACATACATGTAACAACAATTATTTGGAAAAGAGACCATGAATTTGAAAAAGAAAAAAATCAAGGAGAGTTATGCAGATGGGAAGGTTGGATGGATGAAAGAGAGGGGGGAAAGGGTGTAATTATATAATAATCTCAAAAAATAGAAGAAATAATTAAAGTAATAATTCAGTATATAATATTTTACAATTTTCTTTTCTCTTTACTCTGTAAATAAATTGAGATTATAAAAGCAGTACGGCATAAAGATCAAATCAATATGCTTTCATAAAATAAACCATGACTACGATCATTACTCCTGCATGATGAAATAAAATGTATCTTGGGCTCAGTGGTAGAGCAGCTTCCTAGTGTGGTGTGTGTGTGTGTGTGTGTGTGTGTGTGTGTGTGTGTGTGTGTATGCATATTTCTCAGTGCTAGTAATAATTTCAAAACATAACTGGTTCACTAGAAAATTAACATCTGTAATTTTTTGTTAACATTTTTTAATGTGTCCATTTATTTGAAAACTCCATTGTTTCCTCAAAGCATGTACACTAAGAAGCTTTCCCAAAACCCCTAAGGGTTTGGAGACTATTAAATGAGACCTGATGGTTTCTTTAGAAGCACAGGTCTAACATGTCAGTAAAATACATTATTTACAGAAAGGAAAGAATTCTGCACCTGGATGCATTTGACGAATGCCTATTGCCAGTATTTGAGAACATAAACTCTGCTGACATTCACATATCTGTATTTAAATTCCAGCACCTTATGAAATATGCCCAGAGGATTATCTTATATCAATGGTGTGGAAAAGGACCCCTGCGGGCGACCTGGCATTCAATCAATGTCCACTGAATGCCACAGGTACAGTAAGATGACCCACCCAACCTTACAATGTGTATCCCAGAACTGAATGCTATAGGTTTGCTTAGTAAGTCGCTTAGTAAAACCTTGCTCTATTTTAAAAAAGGTCTGTCCAATAAGCAGTTGATAGAACAATTTTAGTAAAATGCTTTGTAAATGGAGTCGAAGAAGAGAAAACATTTCATGCGCATGTTTTCTAAAGCAAAAAGAAAACGTCTAAGCCCAGTTTGTAGGCTGCCTCCCAGTGCTCTGCCTTCCAGCATCCTGCTCTAAAGCTTCTCTCTGTTCTCTGTGACATGCAGGCACCACTAGCAGACGCTGCTCTCTCAGTCTTCATGGAGTGGCCTTCTGGGAACAGCCAAGCTTTGCAAGATGCATATCCAATGAGTACAGACACTTGCAGCATTCAGTAGGTGCAAAGTCAGCTTTACTACTTGCTCTGTTTATTCTTTCCTAATGATCACTATGTGAGAATTTAACCTTCTGTTGTACAATCAAATCAGTAACACTCTGAAGAAATGCCCCAAGGAAAAAGGGATGTGATAGGGAGCTGATTTCTGTGACTCGGAGGTAAATTGTTTGATTCCTTGAGCCTGGGTTTTTACAGATCCTGACAATTTAAATGAAAATATTCCTTACCTGCTGGAACAAAGACCTGAGCAAAATCTTCCTCAGTTTCACATGTAAGAATTCAACTAAGTATCATGATTGATTCAAGGCTTCATTAGATACTACATGATAATTTCAAAACACTGTACATTTTTAAAATCAAATGCCATTTAGTTTTCAGTAATTGGAGAATGACAAAGCTGTGTTATTTAGGTATCACATTTCTCATGCAGTTAAAATATAAAGAAAATGATGGTTCATTGCACTACAGAGACTTAATTACTCACAAAAGATTATATGGCCAAATTTTCCAAAAATGGCTCCCCCCCATACCATTGAATTATTCACAGAACATAATATTTAAAAAAGCAGTCACATTCCTGTATTTTAAATTCCAGAATCTTATGAAATTTGCCCACAGGATTATCGGATGCCTATGGTGCAGAATATTTTGAGCACAATTCAGTTTTGCTTGGTTTTGTTGAAGTGCAAGTCATTGTCGTTATTCAGAGGCTACTGCCACTCTGTCCTGGCAGACATGAAGTCCTCTATACACAGGCAAGGTGAACAATGTAGAAAACAGAAAGGAAAAAAAAAAGCAGGAACCAAGCACAGTGATGTTAAGAGCCTCCATGCTTTACTGGTCTTTTGTTGGCTTTTTATGTTCTCACTGTAAGTCAAAAACACACATAGTGTAAATATTCTTGCTTGTGCATGAAAAGAACAGCTTATGCAATAACTGTACCAACTAAGTAGAATTAGTACTTATTTAATTACCAGAAAAAAAAAACAACAACAACGCATTTTAGAAAGTCTAAAACCAAATGCTATGTAATGCATTCACATATCAAATTGGTAATTACAGTAATGTAACTGATAATCATTTAAGTAATAGTGTCTTATTTATTTCACTGTGCATACAAATGTGTGTTTATATGTATACATCAATGAATTATTGACTATATGGAGCCTTATTTTATCATAAAGATACATTCATATGCTACATAAATGTTACCAGAAAAATACACAATTTTTTTTTTAATTTTTACATAGCCATATAAATGTCAATTCTGTTGCTGATTTGTTATGTAGAGGTATTAGATAACATTTGGTTTTGAAATTTTAAAATCTAAATTTTGTATGTATATATATATTTATGTGTATGTGTATGTTTATATATGCTTTTATACATAATGGCAACATATTATATATACCTTAATTTTGGAACACAAAATGTAAGAATATAATATGTAAACTATCTGTTATATAACATCTGCCACTGATCAGATCATTATATTTCAGAATTGGAAGCAATATAATTTTATGTGGTTGATTTTTTTCTAGTGTTAGATAGCCTACTTTAATCCCATTGGGCTTTTGTTTCAGTGTGCATCTTTCCTTTTCCTTTGCTTTCTTTTGTCTGATAGTATTGAGGATTGTTCTTAGGGCTTCATATATTTTAGGCACATGTTTACCAAAGCACTCTATCACCAGCTTTCTTCCCCTTTTTAACCTAAATATGTCTATACACAGTTCTTATTGTGGCCATGAACAGAACAGCAGCAGGAATTAAATAAATGATAAGCCAATCCTTACAAATTAGGTCAAAATGCATATCACCTTTTCATGGGAAGTATTTGCTCTCTGAATTTAATTTTTCCCTAGAATAATGAAGGAGTTTGCATTCTTTGAGTGCAGGCCATCTAACAAGGACGCAGATACACTCTATGACAGAGAAGAAAGGAGATTTCAAACTGTGAATCCTGTAAGAACTGCACATTTAAAAAGTTAATAACAACCGATGTGCACATGTCCTTGATGAGAGAACATCAGCTGTGGGTGCTCCCTTCTTAGTTGATACAGGAAAGGAAGATCATCAAGACACAGTCTACTTCTGTGAGGTGTAGAGTGAAAGTTACATCCTGGGCACAATTGTTTTGAGACCCATTCTCTCTTCTTAAAGCCAGATAGCCTTCTCAGCTTTTAATTAAAAATTGTCTGACCTAGACTACAGTGTTGTGGGCAGTATGTCCTCAAGATAATGATATGACCACATTTGAGTCTTAGTTGGTCTTTACAGAAGAGAAGTAGCATCACTTTAGTATTTGGGTGTGTGGGAGGTAATAATAGATGAAATGCTTTATATTTCCTGTTTGCAAATTATTATAAAGTCATGCAAGTATGGTGAATTAATATCTTTGTTGAGTGAAATTTCATACTGAGTTTTAAAAATCACCCCTCCAAATAAAATTTTAGAAACCCACACATTGCTAATAAGCAGTACCAGCAGAGAAACAGCAGCTATGGATAGATAAGTAGATAAGGAAGAAAACTGAGAGGTGGAAGATAGATGTCTCAAGTATTTGACACATAAATTATGATTACACATATATATACATATATATATATATGAATACACATTGGTAGGAATGCATAAACATACGATCTGTGCATTTGAAAATACACAGGCCTAAGATGCCTATGTATACAACCTCATGCTTGCTTATGTATCATAACTTTCACATTTACATGTTCCGGTCATATAAGATAAAGAATGGATCTGTGTTTGAAATGACAGTTGTCTTACAGTCATCCTCATTATCCAATCCACGAAGTCCATCAGAAATAGAAGAGAAAACAAGTTGTCTAAAGCTCACCCCTGTAGTGCCCCCAAAGTCTACTTTAAGTACTAGCACTCAATAGTGCTTACGATATAGAACAATTGAGACTCACATAAATCATAATTACTTTAAAGATGATATTCTTTCCTCTGGAGGAGTTTATCACTTCAATACCTAATCTTTGATGGATTTTATTTTCTTATGTTTTTATACCCATAAAGCTAATTAAATTGCAATCAATTATTTATAGTCTACTGCAGGAGTTTATTCAAACTAGATAGGCTGATAATTTCTAACCTTTTAATGTGTAAATTACAGTATATGTTGCAAACAAAACACAAATAGACACAGTGCATGCCTATAACAGTTTCATAAATAAGCAGGCAAAGACTAACTTTGAAATGAAATCTTATCATCTATAAACAATAGCTGAGTATGTCTTGTGAACTCTCAGTTATAAACCAGTTAGAAAAAAAAATGGATCATTAATCAGTTTAAAATATAAAATTGTTGCCCAGTCATGATGAGAAATTGGTTTTGGTTATTTAAGGGTAAATACTGCCTTGTTTTAGTTTGCCTTTCCCTAATGTGGAACACAGTGCTGAGTATAGATAGTATAGATAGTCCAAAAATGCCTATTTTCTTATTTACAGTAATCTATCGACAGCTGAAGAGTTCAGGTACATCCATTTCATTTGTGGTTTTTAATCATTTGAAAGCAATACATATTACTACACAGATGCAGTTTTTCCAGTCCAATAATTTGTAGAAATACGGAGTAATTGCTGCCCTTACAATATGGACATCTTTGGTCAATACAGAACAACTTTTGCCAACAAATACCTATGATGTTTGCTTGGACACCTTGTGAGATAAAAAGTTAAACCCAGTCATCAAAATGCTATTGTTTTCTTAAATTTCCTAAACAAACATACATACACCCATGTTTCATTTACAATATGTCAGAATATATGCCATTACAAAAGAACATATCTTAAAGCAAAGGAAAGGGGACAAGCTTCCAAAGACTTTTTCCTAAATTCATCAGGCAGGTATATCACTCTCCTTTCCCTGGAGAAGAGTGAAAGATGGCGTGAAGGAGGGCTGAAAAAGGGCTAACAATGTCATCCTAGTGAAAGAGCCTCTCTAAAGAAAGAAGAGTTATAGGTATACATTTTCTCTCTTAGATTTCTGATCCTGAATTCTCTGGCCCTATTACCCAGAATGTCATTAAACAAGCACACCCTTGAAGGCATGCTTTGTCTAGTCATTGACAGTTGCACATTCTGGTAAGAGATGTCAAAGAGGGTGAGACTTGATGTAAGGATGTTGTTGCTCCTTTGCGTTCACTAGTTGCACTTTTCAAAAAAAGGTATAGATCTAGAGAAGAAAAGAAACAGACAAAAAGAAACCAAGAGGGGGAAAGAATATACAGAGATGGAACATGAGCATGGGTTAGTTTATTTTTCTCTCATGTTCTCTATCTATCTATAGCTGAATTTTTCTCCATTGCTACAACACCCTCCCCGCCCCCCACACACAGAAAGTCACAAAGTTGCCTACTACTTCATTGCCCAAATTTTCAGAACATTATTTAGAAGAGGGTTAATGTACTTTGTTATTAGATCTTTTTTTTCAGGGGGGGGGTGTCTTTATTTATTTATTTATTTATTTATTTATTTATTATTTGTTTGTTTATTTATTTATTATTATATTTGTGTTTTAATTTTACACATCAGCCATGGGTTCCCCTGTCCTCCCCTCCCCTCTATTCCTTCCCAACTCCTCCAGGGCCAAGACTCCCCTGGGGATTCATTTAAACCTGGTGGATTCAGTACAGGCAGGTCCAGTCCCCTCCTTCCATGCTGAGCAAAGTGTCCCTGTGTAAGCCCAAGGTTCCAAACAGCCAGCTCATGCACTAAGGACAGGTCCTGGTTTTCATGGGTGTATCTGCCTTCCTTAGGTTGGAATTTTCCTTCTAGTGCTTTCTGTAGGGCTGGGTTTGTGGATAAGTATTGTTTAAATCTGGTTTTGTCTTGGAAGGTCTTGTTCACTCCATCTATGATGATTGAAAGTTTTGCTGGGTATATTAGTCTAGGCTGGCATCCATGGTCTCTTAGTGTCTGCATTATATCTGTCCAGGTCCTTCTGGCTTTCAAAGTCTCCATCGAGAAATCGGGTGTTATTCTGATGGGTTTGCCTTTATAAGTCACTTGGCCTTTTTTCCTTTGCTGCCCTTAATATTCTTTCTTTATTCTGTACGTTTAGTTGTTTAATTATTATGTGGCGAGGGGACTTTTTTGGGGGGTCTAGTCTGTTTGGTGTTCTATAGGCTTCTTGTATCTTCATAGGCATTTCCTTCTTTAAGTTGGGAAAGTTTTCTTCTACGATCTTGTTAAATATATTTTCTGTGCCTTTGAGTTGGTATTCTTCTCCTTCCTCTATCCCTATTATTCGTAGGTTTGGTCTTTTCATGGTGTCCCAAATTTCTTGGACATTTTGGGTCATGCTTTATTGGTTTTAGTGTTTTCTTTGACTGATGAATCTACTTCCTCTACCGTATCTTCAACACCAGAGATCCTCTCTTCCATCTCTTGCATTCTGTTGGTTATACTTGCCTCTGAAGTTCCTGTTTGTTTACTCAGATTTTCTATTTCCAGCATTCCTTCTGCTAGTGTCTTCTTCATTTTTTCTATTTCCCTCTTCAGGTCTTAGACTGTTTCCCTTGCGTTTATAAGATTTTCTTTCAGGGACGTATTGTTTTCTTCTGCTTTAATTGTCCTTTCCTCTAGTTTTTTATAGCAGTTCTTCCCATTATTTGTTTGTCTGTTCCTCCACTTTATTTTTGATTTCTTCTATATAAGGCTCTAGCTTCTTCATGATGTTACTTATAAGGTTGTTTTCTTCTTCTTCCATTCCGTGATGTTCAGGTCTAGCTGTTGGAGAAGGGCTAGGTTCTGGTGATGCTGTATTGCTCTTTATTTTGTTGTCTATACTTCTGCCTTGGTGTCTGCCCATCTCCTTGTGGGTTTGTGCTTGGTCTTATCAGTGTACTTGGTCAAGACAGAGATGACAGATTTAGGGAGCCTCTCTCTGGTCCAGATGGAAGCTCTGGGCCGGATGGGAGCTCTGGTCCAGATGAGAATGCTGGCCAGATAGGAGCTGGGGGGCTGGACTCTGAGTCTCAGGAAGTCCCTGGGGTCTCCTTATTTTGTCCAGATGAGAGCTCCTCTTGTCCAGATGGGAGTTCCAGGACAGGATGGAAGCTCTAGTCCAGATGGGCGTTCCAGGGCGGGTGGGAGCTGGGGGCTCTGTGGTCCAGATGGGAGTTCCAGGGCAGGATGGAATGCTGGACACTGGTCTCTAAGTCTCTGGAAGTGGCTGGGGTCTCCAGCAAATGGATCTGGGGGCAAGGCGTTGAGGTTGTAGTGTCCACTGGGGGGGTCTCTCTGGTCCAGATGGGAGTTCTGGGGCAGATGGGAGCTGGGGGCTGGTCTCTGAGTCTCAGGAAGTGGCTGGGGTCTCCAGCAGATGGGTGTGGGGGCAGGGTGTGGAGACTGCAGGGTCTGCCTGCAGTCTTGGAAAATGGGAACCTTCCCACAGGACCCGCAGATTGGCCAGAAACTGGGGCCAAGTTGGGCAGGTCCTCCCAGGATGGTGCCCAGGGGTGGGACCCAGGGGCGGTTGCCTCTCTGACTATAACCCCAGGCATTCACCTCTGATCCAGATGGGAGTTCCGGGGTGGAATATTATTAGATCTTAATTAAGGGAAAGGAAATAATATCCCCAATAGATTATTGCGGAGCAGAATTTAGTAAGGTCAAATGCATGCAAAATTATTGTTTCTATAATGAACAAGAAGAAGCCAGAACCCAGGGCCAATTGGTACAGAACTAGCACAAGTTTTCAATTTTCAAATATTAACTGTGTACAGTAGTCTTAAGAAACTGGACCTACCCATTCTGTTTTTATAAATGTTTTATACAAAAGCTAGAACATAGCAAGCAGCAGACAGAGAGGAGATCATGGCTGAACATTATAATAACATGGAAGTTATTTTCACTGAATCAATAAGCAGTCACTCAAAAGCCCATTAAGTAGGATTGATATCAGTCATCGTATCTGTTATTGTGAACTAGTATCAATACTAATTACAACATTGGTTGACATCCATACCCATGTATTTCTAGTTTCTTTTCCCTGTCTTAAAGGAATGTAGAAACTCTCATTCTAACTCAAGACCAAGCATTTAGCTTCCTTTTCAGTAATGTTGCCAAACTAAGAATTTGCCAGAGTCATGTCCTCTAGAACTCAAATAATTATTTCAGTATTCAGCAATGCCAAAGAAAGCTAAAAAGCATGACTTCTTTTAAGATGGGCAGAAGCCTATTTATTTCACAAAAATTCATGCAGTGAAGTTTTTGGATTTAAGTTAAAATATTTAAGTCTTAGAACTGTGAAAATTTTATATGTCAAATTTTATAGCATTTTCAAAGTATCCTAATAAATTTTCCATTATTTGATTTTTCATGTTTCCAATGTAATATAGAATAATTAAGCTGTCAAGATTTTTTTCTATACTATACGGACAAAATAGTAAATGTGGTCGACTTTATATGTGTCTTAGTCAGTGTTCTATTGCTGTGAAGAGACACCAGGACCATGACAACTCTTATAAAAGAAAGTGTTTTATTGGGGCTGGCTTCCAGTTTCAGAGTCCATTATCATCATGGCAGCTCACAGGCAGACATGGTATTGGAGAAAGAGCTTAGAGTTCTACATCCTGATCCTCAGACAGCAGGAAGAGAAAGGCCCTGAGCCTGTGTTGGTCTCTTGTTGAGCCTGTGTTGAAACCTCAGAGCCTACCCCACAGTGACACACTTCCTCCACACATTCTTATCCCTTTCAAATAGTGCCAATCCATGATGACTAAACATTCAAAACCCGTGAACATATGGGAGCTATCCTCATTCAATCTATGACATGCTATGTGGATTCTATTAAAACCAAATATTCTGCTTTAGGGCAATTACAAATAATACATAAAGAAATGGAAATAGCTGTATTTCAGTAAAATTATTTAAAAAAAAACACTCAATGGACTCAACACAAACTGCAGGCCATTGTTTACTGACTCCTAGAATAATATACACATTTTTTTAAGATTTAAAAGAATATATAATATCTTTGGGAATCTCCCTTATAAAACAGGCAAACTATTTTTTATTTATTTTGTCTCTTTCCCCCTCTATTTTCTTTAGCATTTTAATAATTTAGCTCTAATCTCTAAATAATTTGTGCCCCTACCCTGCCACTTCTTCCCTTTCTCCTTTGTTACTAGTCAAATCTCCCGGCCTCTTTGCATATGTAACACTGTTTATGGAGAGTTGGGGATTTCAACAGTGGAAATGCAGTATGCCTTCTGACCATGCTCTCTCTATTCAACAGAAAGCATTCTGTCCCTGTAATAGCTAACTTTTCAAACATCATTTCTTTATTGATTCTTTGGGAACTTCACATCATGAGCCCCAATTCTGCTCACCTCCCAGTCTTCCCATTTCTTCCCCTCACCCCTGCAGCACCCACTGCTCTTCCAGAGGTCCTGAGTTTGATTCCCAGCAACCACATGGTGGCTCACAACATCTGTAATGAGACCTGGCACCCTCTTCTGTATACATAATAAATAAATAAATCTTTAAAACAAAACAAAACAACAACAACAAAAAACTTCTTCAGTTCTCCTTTCCTGCCACCACCCTCTCCAACACCTCTTCATCCTGGTGGCATCGGATGTGGTGTGTCACATAGTATACCCTTTTGTCCAATCAGCTTTGCTAACAAGTGTTCATTGCAAGGAGTCACTGGTCTGGTTCAAGGCCTCTGGTTTCTAACACACCATCATCACTGGATGCTCACCAAAACTCCTGTTGGATATCCCGAGGCTGGCCCAAATCATGAAGATCCTGTTGGTATTGTTCTATAGGACCAGTCCCTTCATGAGCTCCAGCAGATTCTAGATGGGTTAGATGTTAGGGTAGGGCAACCCAAGTCTTGGCTGTGGGCAAGGGTGGGTGGTAGCTGAGCTGCTCAATCCAGGCCACTACGGCCATCTATCTAGGGCAAGGGTCCAGAGCCAGCACCCCTATGCCCATGCCATCAAGGTTAGTTCTCCCTTGCCTATGATGAAGGGTGGGGAGATCTCTCTTGAGTACAGGGGCCAGCTTTCCTGGTAAGGGTCATGGCCAGCTTTCTTGCTTGAGTGTCCAGCAAGAAACAGGGTCAGAATAGCTAACTTTTCTCACTGTGATAAATCCTTGACAGAAAAAGAAAAATAAGATGAAGTATTTATTTTGGCTGATTTCAATGGTTTCATTCCATGGAGGTCTAATCCCTTTGCTAGGACCGTTCCTTAGGCTGAACGTCATAACAGGGAGGCACAAAGCAGACTTGCTCACCTCCTGGAGACCCAAAAGCAGAAAATGAGGCAGAGAAAAGCCTGGAGACCTTTCAAAGCATGATCCTACTGAACTGCTTTTCCCACCTTGATCACATCTTTGCCAAGTCCCAAAATTTTCATCAAATTCTGAATCTAACGTGAATGAGTCCACCGGAAAGATAAGAGTCCCTTAATCTAGTACTCATAAATATTATATCCACCTGTTCTGAACTAAGCCTTACACACATGATCCTTTACAGGGATACTCCATATACCCTTTCCTTGCCTCTTCAAATATTGTGTGTTTTCATTGCAATTGGGGACTGAACTTAGACAGGGCTTTTTTGATGTTTTAGTAAGATTGTGCATTACATAGAGAAGACCAGGGGTAGCCAACTTAGGAGACTGCCATGATGCTTTCTGCACCAAGAAGGCTTTGGTAGCCAGCTTAGGAGACTGCCATGATGCCTTCTGCAACAAGAGGGCTTTGGTAGCCAAGTTAACTGCAGCAAAGGTTTACTTTAACTCACAGCTATAGTCAATAGTTGCTTGGTGTTTGATTTGTGGCCTATGGCAAACTAGTACATTTCAATAGGAGTATGTAAAGGATGGGCTGTCCTATAGTGGCTATATATAGTCTCATAATAAATATTCAAATCATATGAGATCAATAGTCTAGCTTTCTTGCATCTATGTTCAATCTCCTAATGCTTTCTCTAGCTCAGTGGTGTTGTGAGCTAGAAACCAAGCCTTTAGACATGGATCTTTAACAGGCACATCATCCTACCACAGAGTCTGCCTAATGTCCTTTTTTCATTATTTCATTTACAGACTTTGAATGGACAGCATATGCATGGCTATCCTGTTATCTCTGAGGATATAAAAAACATATCTGTGACTTTCACTAGTTTCTCACTCATAATCCAGATTTCTTGACAACCTCCAATCTGTCAACTGTCTTCATGAGAATACAGTGGCTACTCAAAGTTCCCTTGCCAGGCTTTGGTTTGAAGTACTAGAAAAGATTTAGAAAATTATGCTTCGTATTAAAAATAAAAACTTAACACATACATTTATGTGTGTGTGTGTGTGTGTGTGTGTGTGTGTGTGTGTGTGTGTGTGTGTGTACAAGTATCAGGGAGCATATGTGCAGGTCAGAAAAGAATTGTAGAAGTCTATTATCTCTACCATGTGGATCTCCAATATCTGCCTCATGTCATCTGTCATGGGAGCAAGCATCTTTACCCACTCAGCCACATCACTGACCCACACCTGTATTTTAGAAACATTTGTCCCAACTCTACAGCATTCTGATACTATAACTTAGGTTGTCGTATTATGAGATGCCCAGTAGATATGTAAATAACTTAAAAGCACTACCAAGTGAATGACTTTGATCTTAAAAGTATGACATCATCATTAAATGAATTAAAAGATATATTTAGATTATTGTTTCATGGGAAGAAGTTTCATGTATAATTTTCTTTTAATTGAAGCCACTCAGAGCTGAGAGAACCTTTAATACACCTTACAGATGGAATGTAGGAGTTAGTGAAGAAATAATATATAAATATATAATGTATCAAGTGTATCATTTGCAAAGAGCAGCTATAATAAACCCTTTTTTTAGGATTGAGACAATGGAGGTAACTGTGGCTGCCAATGGGTAATATAAAAGGGAAGGAATAAATTTGCTTTAGAAATCTGCCCACTCTATAAACCATGAACAGCTTGCAGTAATTCTTTCTTCTTAAAGACCAAGGAGGCTTAATTCAGAACTATCCAAAACCCCAACAATTTCATATGCCACCCGTCCCCTTCATTCTTACCCTTGCAACACGACATGTGAGTGTCACAGCAACTGCTCACTTTGTCCTTTGAAGCACATATCTCTCAGCCTTGCAATGTCAATGGGAGTAATTATACTGATATTATCATTTTAAAAGGGAATACTAAAATTATAAAAAAAACATTTCTGACACCTTAGGTGACTAAATTAAGAAAATAAATAATTATTTCCCAGGGGAAATCAAGTATTTGCCCCACTGTACTTTATTTGAATAAAACTACAGACAAAATATTCTTATATGTATTTGCAAACAATTGTGGGATCATTTACACATTATATGCCAAAATTGTTACTACTGTTCAAATAATTAGAAGTACCTCAAAATGTAGTAGATTTCTTAGAGTTCTATATTTCTCATGTTTTTTTATTCAGGAGAAACAAAAGTTTAATACCCTTTTAAAATGTGAGGAATTGGGAATGATATGTAAATACTTAAACCCTTTTTTGGTAATTTTTAGTGAAAAATGTGTTATAAAACATGAATAAAAGGCCAGGCGGTGGTGGTGCACACCTTTAATCCCAGCACTCGGGAGGCAGAGGCAGGCAGATCTCTGTGAGTTCGAGGCCAACCTGGTCTAAAGAGCGAGATCCAGGAAAGGCAAAAAGCTACACAGAGAAATCCTGTCTTGAAAATCAAACAACAACAAACAAACAAAAACCATGAATTAACCATGCTAATACCTAAGAGACAGGTGTGCTTCAGACTGTTATAAGGAAGATCTTGTGACCAGCACTGCTTAGGCCTCTGGAATCCTGGTAGACAGCTAATCTGACTGGGCCACTTCTACATGGAGAACTGTGGATGTCTATGGTACCTCGAAAGGATCATACTAGAACTCAAATATCTCATGAAGCATTCCTAGTCTTGGACTTGCCATGTAGAAGGTACTTGCTTGGTAAATTGTGTATTATTTTTCCTATATTTATTTTTTAAAGGCAGAAAGTAAATAGCTGTAAGTGTAGACACTTAAAAATTTCAAAATCAGAATTCCAAATTCCAAAATTTCCAAATCTAATCACATCAATTAGATGCCTTTTAATTATTAATATTTCTGTCTTTGGACTTCATAATATAATTACATCATTTCCTCCCTTCTATTTCAATCCACCAGACCCTCCCATACACATCTCCTTGCTTTCTTTCAAAATCATGGCCTCTTTTTTCATTCATTATTGTTAAATACACACACACACATACACACATATACACATTTATAATATACATATATTCTGAAATACATAAATACAAACTACTAAGTCTGTGTAATGTTAACTTACATGTATATATTTTCAGATCATTTTGTATTGGATTACCAATTGCTATGTTCTTCTGTTGGGAAGACTATACTTTTTTTTTTTTTTGAGACAGGGTTTCTCTGTGTAGCTTTGCACCTTTCCTGGACCAGGCTGGCTTTGAACTCACAAAGATCCTCCTGCCTCTGCCTCCCGAGTGCTGGGATTAAAGGCCTGTGCCACCACCACTGAGCTGGGAAGACTATTCTAAAAGGCAATTCTGTCATGTAAATGTTATCCAATATTACATATTTCTTCTTATTGAATGGTAATCAACTGCCACCTTTATCTTGGAAACACTTAAGTAGCACAGTTGCACACAAACCAAGGAAATCTTTCTTTAGTCTCACTTCACTTTAGCAGGCATGTGGAACAGCAGATGCTATTGTGTGGCAGACTCCATGGAGAAATTATTGGGGACTCAAAGATGACTGTGAGCTACAAGCCCTTCAGGAGTTTGGGGTCTAGTGGAATGCATGAGATAACACAATAATAGGACAATGCTGTAAGATAGAACAGGATTACTTCCAGGAGGCATGAGAGTACAGATCATGGCATGATTATACTTATATGAATAGAATTCATGAAGCAGAAAAGAAATGTAACAATTTAACCAGAGGAATAGTCAACAGCATGTAAAATTAGAGAAGACTGTGACTCAGGAAGCAAACACAAGTTCCATGTCATTTCTTTTGGAAGAGGTAAAGAGTTTGGATAAGATGTCATTGGAAGACTAGCAGAAATATAGGAATCATGGGTTAGGCAAAGCTGACCTTCAGAGATCATATTGAATGACAAGTATTTATTTTCACAAACGAAAGTATAGCTGAGCTTAAAAGAGAGAGTCTGTACATACCAAAAGTGAAGGAAGAAAGAAAACTAAACAAAGGTCAAGTTACAGAGTGAAGTTGTGGGAATGTCATGTTATATGAGAGCCCAGAGCACTTACTAGAGGCTAAGATTCAAAACCCCTCAGGAGAATGCTTTCAGGACCACCTTCCACAGAAGGAGAGAGACTCTCCCAAGGCTCCAATAACCAGAAACCCCATTGATATCCTGGCTTCATAGATAAGGAAACTAGGTGAACTCTCAGACCTAGGGCATTTCTGTGAACTGTGTGACTCAAAAATTGGGGGAGAGAGAGAAAAGAAATTACTTTTCAGAAACTGAAATTCCTAGCCTGAACTAAGAGCCAATAGAATTCTTATGATAATCGGCATGAATTGCAACATGACCATCAAACTGCCCAAGAACTCCTCTGCTGGAAATAAAGAAATCTGCAACTAGACTCCATGATATTTTATGACCCTGGATTGGGGCCCCGAAGAATGAGAGCATTGCACATGTTTACAATAATTATTCATTGTATTAGTTAAATCCCATGAGCTGGAAGCTAGTGCATGTAGGAATCTGGAGAGTTAGCAATGCATATATGAAAAATAGTTATTTGTCTAAAATAAGAGATAAGAGGAAGAAGAGAATTTAGTTAAATAATGGGAGAGAAAGTGAAAGATTAAGCACAACATTTATTAGTATGTGACTGAGCTTTTTGTTGCTGTGGCAACTATCTGAGGAGGCACCATCATAAACGAACATTCTCTTGGCTCACAGTTTCTCACCATGGTTGTCTGGTGGTATTATTGCCGAGAGCTGGACATCCTGATTATGACAGGGAACATGTGACACAGCAAATCTGCTCACATTGTGGTAAATGGAAGTCAAGACATGTAGACAGGAATGAGCCAGTGACAGTAATCCCCAAGCACGTTCCCAGTGACATTTTCTAAACCCATCCCATTGAGCCCTACCTCCTGAAATTTCCAGTACCTCCCAAAATATCACCATGAGCTAGGAACCATCTTATATGTGAGCCAGGCTGGGTAAGGGGGATTCTATATCCAAAGTATAACAAAACGGGAAATGTTGTCATACCAATTAATAATTAGAATAGATGGCCAATTAAATCCAAATGAAGCAATAATTACTGAACTGGGTATTAAAGACATAAAGTTCTAGACCAGTATACATTATCTAATCAGAGAGAAAAGAGGAATTGGAAGTTGAATCCTGGAAAAGTGCAAACTATTAGCCAATACCCAAAACAGGACATGTCCTCCTTTTTTTTACAGGCAAATCAAATGATCTAGAAAACAGGTATCTCTCCAATCCTCCTAAAGAATAAGTGGCAGATTCCAGGAAAGGCACAAAGCTACACAGAGAAACCCTGTCTCGAACCTCCCCCCCCCAAAAAAAGAGAAAACAAGAAAAAAAAAGGTTTTTAGAACTGCACCTACTTGAAATCTTTAACGAGATTTCCAAGAATGATCACACAGTATATTCACTATCCATTAACTGGAAAGCATATTTCAACTCAACGTGTTCTGGGAAGCAATGTGTCTTCTCTGAATACTCTTTATTCTCTGTGTCAATGCTATGCGTAGTCTACACCGGTATGTAAAAATACTGCAAGGTGTTTGCCTGGGGTCCTTTTTAGTAATGATATCCCAGAGGATGCTAATTACTGTCCATTGCGAGAGCATGAATGATCTGAGTGACTGTTTGCTAAGAACTGGACTGAGCACAGCTCATTCAACAGAAGTTTGCTAAGCAGCTATCAGATGGCAATGATGCTAGATGTGTTGCTGACACAGATCAGGAAGGCTGGCTTTCCTAGCTCTGATTGGATGGTCTATTCAGTGCCTCCCATAACTGTTTCTATTGCAAACAGAAATCATGCCTGAAGGTTTTCTTCTTAAAGGTTCGAGTTAATTCTGTGAGGGGAAACACCCCTAAGATCTGTGACATAAATGTCTCTCCTAGACACAGATATAGATTGTAAAATAGTAGATGGAAGCAGTCAGACCTCATTCAGTGTGGCAGCTATTGTTTCTGCTCCAGTTGAAGAGAAATCTAAGTCCTTTGCCCCTCTGAATTGCACATGTCAGTACAGAGCTGAAGACTGAACTTGTGACATTTTAGGCTCGATCCCATTCACTTCGGTCCTTTCTAGAACTCTCTAAACCTCCTCTGCTGAGCTACACGTTTTCCAGCCTAGATATTGTAGTATCTCTGTAAGTCAAGAGGGCTATTTTTCTCAAGATAGTGGTTTGTCTCAAGCTATCGATCAAAGTGTTTGATGTTGACAACGTTGAGAAGGAAGATGGCACGACTCTGATGTTTACTGGCTTACTCCTATGATCTAACAATGACGAGACAATAGAGGACTCATCCATTCATCTGTTTAATGCACACAGTCAGTATCTGAAGTCATGTCGATGATAAAATTATGACAGTACGTCAAATGGAGAAAATATGCAGGTAAAATTGATCATATTGGACTGGGATATGGCAACTGAGAGGGAAGAGGAAGCCATTTTTAGTAGAGCTTTCTGAGAAGGTGACTGACATATTAGTTCAGACAGAAGGAAAAACAAATGGAAAGGTCCCAGAGCAAGGGTGTCCTCTTCCATCCTTAAGGAAAAGGAAAGGATGAGGGACTCGACCACAGAAAATGAGGGTGAAGTTGCTGCAAGTCTTGACCTCTACTGTGAGAAGCTCAGTTCATGGGACAGCAAGGGCCTTCCTTGTATGGTTTCTGCTGCTGATTATCTCAGGTTCACACCAGTTCATTTAACAAAATGATTTCTAAAGCACTAGACTGCATGATTGTATGCTTTTGAATTATAGGAGAGGTAGTAAACCAATCTTTCTACCAATGACATGATGTATACTTCAGAGCCTGGGATTTCTTGACTCTGAAGTCCTTTTTACTGCAATTACACTGCAGAGGTGTAGTTAGTGCATAACAACTGAATCTGCTCTGATGGATCTTTGCTGGACTGTATGGTAAGGGTGTTGGGACAGAAAGATGGACAACAATGATGAATAGTCAATGTGGTAAGAATGGGAAATGTACAGGATGAGAGTGAGCACAGGGAATGAATTTATTAACATTGTTTGTCTATTTCAAATAATAAGGAACAAATCTGAGTGCCTTGAAGGAAATAAAGGAAGAAATAGAGTATCAAAGTACAATAACAGGAAGTCATGCAACATATGACCAAAACAGAAAATTATAAATGTTTCTCAGTAGTTTAGGAGCAGAGCAGTAGGTCAATCTGTCATTCTGACAGTATGACGGTAAGACAGCGATAACCAAAATTGTTGTTGAGAACAAATATTATAAAGTAATTATAATCTTTCTGTCTCTGTCTCTCTATTTCTCTCTCTTGGTTTTTTGAGACATGGTTTCTCTGCATAGTCCTGGCTGTCTTGGAACTTGCTTTGTAGACCAGGCTGGCCTTGAACTACTCACAGAGGTCCTGCCTCTGCCTCCCAAGTGCTGGGATTAATGGCATACACCACTGCTTCTTGTTTATAAGCTCATTTCTGATCTTGCTCTCCTAAATAACTTCCCAGACTTGTTACATGTAAAAGTAATTTTTAAAAATTTTCTGCGGTTAAAATATATTTCCCCCAATGCATTTATTGTACATTCTAATTGAAAACAGGAAGACTGTCAGTTCTGAAAGAGATACACAATGTTCATATTAGCTTTTGTATGCTGGACTGTTAACCCATTAAACTTTAGGATATATAGAATTTACTGTTTTTTAAAAAATTAATTAATTGATTGATTTTATATCCTAACCACAGTTTCTGTTAGTTTTAAAGTAAAGAATGACCATGCCACAATCTACAGACCCAGAGAGGCTAGATAGCAAGGAGGGCTCAAAGGGGTCAATTGGATATCCCTAGGAAGAAGACATAGAAGAGATTTTATAGGTGGACTGGGGGGAGGTGGGGATGGGAACATGAGGGATCAGGTAGGTATAGGGTAGAGGGAAAGTACTGAAAGAACCAACTGGAAAGGAGGGTCATTTCAGGGTCAGGTAGAATCCTGGTACAAGGGACACTTCCAGGAATCTACAAGGATGACCCCAGATAAGACTCCCAGCAAAAGGGGATACATGGTCAGAACTGGCCACTTCCTGTGACCAGGCAAGACTACCAGTGGGGGGACTGGGACACCAACCAACCCAACCACGTAGCCTTTGACCTATCATCTCTCCAGCCTATGGGATGTGCTGGGATAAGGGTGACATAGAGATTCTGGGAGTGGCCAACAAATGACAGGTCCAGCCTGAGACCTCAGGAGTGACTTCACCCAAGCTGACAGTGCCTTCAACGCCAGGACCCTGAGGCTGGATGGCCTGGACTTTACTGTTTTTAAATCCTTCTAAGTGCCACAAGACTGTTTTAAAGTTACTGAACAATTTAAAAAATAATTGCTAATTGAAGAGATGGAGAGAAACAGTAATGAAGATTCTGATGTGTTTTCTGTTCTTTTGACCATAACAGATTAAAGAGCATCTTGCAAAGGGGCAGCGGATGCTGGCAGGTGATGGAATGTCCCAGGTCACCAAGACACTGTTGGATTTAACCCAGAGGAAAAATTTCTATGCAGGTGACCTTCTAGTGTCTGTGGAAATTCTCAGAAATGTGACAGATACATTTAAAAGGGCAAGTTACATCCCTGCGTCTGATGGTGTCCAGGTAAGAGAGATGAAGCCTGAAGGACAAGACCAGTATAGATGTGATCATAATTTGCCTCCCACCCCCTGAGACTCTGGTATACTCACCTTGGAGGCAGCTGGGCTGGAAGGAAGGAATGCTCACAGCTTCATAGGAACATCTTTACTGTGTATAATGTGGACTCTGGAAGTGACCTCAATTTTCTTAAAAATGCTGCCCCTCAGTATCCTAGCCATCAAAATGTTCACATTAAAGCTCCAGGAGAGACCAAATGATCGTATGGGTGAAGTGCTTTGAACTTGTGAATGAAAAACATTATCGCAAATTCAAGGTGGTATTGTGGATGTTTTATGCCCACATTTAATATTACCATCTTGCCATAGGAGACTATTAACAGTGCATTAGGTATAATGAAAGCATATTAAGTATAGCATGCAAAGAAGACACGGTGTAACATTTGTTGGGGGACTTTTTATATGAAAGAGGGAAAGCATATTTAACATTGATAATTCTTGCCTGAAAGTATAAGGCACATAGAGGATTATTTTAGATGGAAAAGTAAGAAACTCAGTAGCTCCTCGAGGCCCTTTGGCCTCGTCATGGAAGACTTTAGAGCAACATCATTTACCTCCATACCAGAACCTAAGTACTGACCCAACTGAGTATTGCCTTGCCATTAAAACAAAGCATGGCAAACAGCACATTGAATGCAAGGCCACTGTGTACTTTAGATCAACTCCTTTTCTGCTGTAGACTAAAATGTACTCCTGCTAGTCTGATGTCAGCATTTCTGGAAAACTGCAATTCTGCTATCTATAAAAACACTCAATCATTAATGGAATCAACCATTAATGATGCCAATGATCCGATCTGCATGCAGGTGTGAATATTTCTAAGACAATCCCATAGACAAAGGAAAGTTTGTATATGTAGGAATGATCCATGCTGGGTTTAATACCATACAACCATTGTCTGCCATCTTAGTGGCAATAATGGAAGAGGTGTTGGATAGAGAATTAACATCATTTGAGCATTTTGAAGATAGTACTTTTCTTATAGAAAGTAGTCTAGTCTTTTAAGAAATTAGGTAAGTGACAAGCATCTTTACTCCTAACCTTCTGAAAATTCCTATTAGCACTGACCTAAAAAACCAGCATTTGAAGTCCTTGACATAAAATATAATAAAATATATTTTAAAATGAAAAATGTGAGACATGTGCTTATAGAAAAATTACCATGCAGTACACATTAAAGTTTCTAATTTTTCAAAAATATAAGGCTTGGAGGTTTTTAGTGCCAAAACTCAAAGAATTAAGACTAAAGGTTTGCATTAGAAGCATGCTTTGATTTCTTTTCTTTCTTTGTCCCTCTGCCCCATGGTCTACCTATTTAGCCCTTCTTGGTCTGGAACTCACTGGGTATACCAGGCTAGCCTTAAACAGACAATGCTGGAAACACATTTTTATTGAGCTACTTATTATAGAGACTTCAGTCATTCAACACTTAATTCAACCAGTTGTCCCATCATGACATTATTAGATTTGACTTGCAAAAATCGACCTTCCTGTGTCAGTTGGTGTAGTCTGAAACATGATCCTTCATTACCTCACCTCTTCATTCCTCCATAAGTGTGCAGAGTGCTAGGCACCTTAGTGTCTTCCCCTCCCTCACAAAGAGGTGTCTCTCTGTTTTACTGCCTTTACTGGTATCAACATTTTCAGCTACCTCTTCTGGAACTCTACATTTATATCTCAACCTATTCTAGTCTGAGTTCCAAAATTGTAAGCCATTTCAAATGCCAGATTAGCAAGCCTTGCCAATTTTGTTACATTAGAAATTAGTTTTGGTTCTCAAATTATTTAGGAAAAAATGCACCTCTCTTATTCTACTTTTAGTAATCTAATATCAAATACTTTGCACATACCCATTGTCTTCTTTGCTTCATTGTAAACTCAGGTTATGGCTAAATTTACCAGGACCTAGTCAGTAATCACAACATCATCCAGATTTCCTTCATTTTGCTTTCCTGTGGGATCTGCCTTATAAATCCTCTCTCAGTGGGTCTTTCATCAGTAGTCTCACTGTGGTCCTAAGCCAGCCTCTAATCATCCAGCCTAGTTATTTCTGTGGCCTCTTCCCTTGGTCCCCCTTCACATCTTGGTCTAATTTGTACCCATTTTGCACCCTGTTCTCCTATGAGTTGTCCTAGAACAGCTCTTGATATGTCAGCAGAACTTCCACACTCCTTGAGTGAGAATCCTTTGCCTTAATGTCTCCTACACTATGGATTCTGTTCTTTACCCTCTGCGCCCATTCGGGCACAACATAGACCATTATGTTGGTCACATTAACCACTTACTGCTTCCCAGATGTACTACATCTCCTTGGCTCTGTGACATTATTTCCTCTGCTTTCAGACTGCCTTGGTCTGCCTTGACCTTACTTGTTATTCTGAGTCCAATGGGTTTCAGAAATCCACTGCATCTTCTCCCTACATCTCATTACATCTTAGCACAAAAAGGAAAATCTTCTAAAGAGAAAAAAAGAAAAGCAATTATTGGACCCTAGCAACACTCTAGCTCACCACTCAAACTAAAATTTGGTGTAGAATCTTGACTCTAGAAGAAATTCAGCAAATACTTTAAGTTAATTACAACAAAACCAACAATTGAATAAGTGCCTTTGAATTGCTTTTGTCTTCTGCCCTACCCACTAAAATTGGGAAACAATGGCTAAATTTCAAAGAAAGATTGGGTAAAACTGGGTAAAAGGTCACATTCTTTTGATGCAGGATATTTTATTTAAAATGACTGGTAATTCTGACAAGAATCAGAGATTGATGTGATGTGTTGGTGAAAGAATTTCGCCATCACCTTTACAGACTTATCTTGGCTGAAAAATCTATCCATGGAAATTTGCATTAATTTGAGTTTCTAAGTACCATGAAGGCCTTGTGTCTCAGATTTTTATGTTTATTTGTTTAATAATTATAGTTCCTGATCTGAAAAAAATCCACAGAAATATATTTAATGAAAAATCCATAGGACTATTAACTTACTATTAAATATATTAAATATATAAATCATGGTTATTTCCTCCATCAGCTCATAGAAAACTTACTGCTTTTATTGTAAGTAAGGTATTTTCTCTTTGCAATTTTTAATGTGTGTGTGTGTGTGTGTGTGTGTGTGTGTGTGTGTGTAGGTGTTTTGTTTGCATGTATGTCTGTGCATCAAGTATGTGTAGTGCCTGAAGAAGAGAGAAGAGGGTATCTGATACTCTGGAATTAGAATTATGGCTGGTTGTAAGCAACAAAGTGTGTGCTGGGAATTGAACCTGAGTCCTCTGGAAAAGCAGCCAGTGAGCTTCACCACTGATTCATCTCTTTCCCCTTTTTGTTCATTTTTTGAAACTTTTCCTCTAGGATGTATGGCTTGACAACTTCATAAACCAGAATATTGCTTTCCTATTAAAAATACAGTAAATACATATATTCCCCAGATTATTAATCTTACTTAAAAACATCATTATTATTACATCAATGATCCAAGTATTTGTTTTTGGAATGAATGCCCTTTTTATTATTCATGAGCAATAGTCTGCTGCCTTTGATAACAAAGGTAAAAGCAAGCAAAATATAGAACCTATACCCTTATTAAACCTGAAAAGTATGGCATTTCTCCTTATCAAATTTGATTGTTAGGACTTGGCAAACTTTATAGTTTATCTTAAGGATAAATTATATTTGTCATTAATTTAAAGCAAATCAATGGCTGGATCCCTTTATCAATCCAAATTGTATTAAAATGGATAAATATTTCAAGAAGCAACACAGTTAAGCCTAAAGCAAGTTGATTTCTCTTCATTGCTGTCTCTATTGTCCAGTTGTTGTCTATCAATGTCCATCATTAAAATGTATAAAATATCTAGTCTTCAATTTTAATGCCCAAAATTTGAAACACCACAAGAGAGTAGCATCAAGATATAATAAAGTAAATATTTTATTTTATTGTTAGTGCTATAGACAAGACCTCACCATCTCAGTAAGAGGAAAAGTTAATGTGGTACCTGCCAGGCATACCCTGCCCAGTCACGTGGTATAGGGAAGGACAAAACTTTTCATAAAATTATGTTGTTTTTGTCTGGATATTTCCCTTGTTGGATATGACAGTCAAACTATGCTTTATCCTGGGGGAGATGATGCCAACTCTAATACACATGCCCATTTGTGTCTTTCTAACAAAGAAAAGCTGCTGAATATAACTGTTCCATAATATTTTGTTGTTTTTCACTTTAAATTCCATTTTAATTAATGAGATTGAAATTGAAAAATATATGTTTGTATTTCTTGGAACAATAAGGTCTAGTATCCTTTTATTTTGGGAGCCAACAGACCATCTTCCAGAAGCATTTGTCTCCTAGGTCTGTTCTTCTCCAAGCCTCTACACTTGATCCTAACTCCCAGAATACAGTCAGTACTTGACGTGGCATAGCCTTACAATTTCCAAACTGACATTTTGCCTTCAAGGTTTGACTCACCGATGGTTTCTTCTCAAAGGTCTTCTCAACAACTTCTACCCATGATTAGAATTTTTACCACCCCTCTGGCCTTTTGAGACCTTGTGAATATTTTTTACGCAGCACTCAAACTTAACATTGTAGTTAGTGTTGTTATGTCTGCCCTCGCCCATAAGTTTTAGTCATATTGTAGATGGATATGTCTCTGGAGCTTTACCTAACACATAAAGAATAGTAGACACTCAGAGTTTGTTCAAATACATGAGTCAAGGGAATATTAATGTTTGGGAATGTCCATAGTTTCTCATACACAAAATAAAATGGCTCAATCCAGCTGAGACATAGAAATGTCTCCATTTACAATTTTTTTAGCCATTAGAAAAAAAAATCACACCAAGTTTCATTCTATCTTCAGAGGACTGATCTTGTATGCCTTCCTGGTATACTTATACCAGAAAGTATAACTTCTAACAAAGTGAAAACTTGGAACAGATATGTGTATATCCTTATTTGGCTTAATCCCATATTCCTTTCAGTATTTCAAGGCACTTTTCTTATGGTTTTGTTATATCATTTTCTCATCTCTAAAATGCAATACAAAGGTATAACAGTATAATTGATTTTCATTATTCTTGGAATTATATAAAATAATAGCAAACACTGAACTGACATTGAATCACTGGTCCCTAGCCAAATAGAGGATTAGATTTCTTTGAGAATCTGGTCATAAGTTTTTCATGAATTGATCAAACTAACATTGATTGTTGTGGCTTCCTGCTAAAAGACACCCAGTTTAATTCACACTAATATCTAACACATGCTCTTCCTCTGTAAAGCACACTATATGCTCCTTGTTCTTCAGATCAGTACAGAACCCTTTATCACACCATGCTGTGGCAATTTTAAGCAGTGAAAGATTCTCACTGTGTGTGGGAGTGTGTGTGTATGTGGGGTGGTGTGCTTGTGCATGTGTCTATGTGCATATGCATGTGTAGAACATAGAACTGTATAAACTACTCAAAGGGCACTTGTTCACAGCATGGGGAGTGAAAGAAAGAGTAAGGAGAACATGCTCATTTTAGAGCCCAGCTGGAAGTATGTGCTTGTGCACACCTCCAAACATATGAATGATCAACCATCAGCACTGTTAGTTTGTGGATTACAGCTCCATTCTAGTAAGTAAATAAACTGATGTGACATTTCAAGAGGTTATGAATAATTTAGATTGTCCATGTCTATTCTTTAGGATTGCTGTGATACCCAAAGCCAATCAGGCTAGATGCATGATTTACCACAGAGTAGGTACACCTTACTGTTTTTATTGTTAGAGTTTTTATTGTAACTGCAATACAAACTTAAAAGGTGAGCCTTGCTCTTAGGCTGCTTACAAAGTCACTGGGAAAAATAGCATGACTGAGGCTAGACTGTAGTCATGGAGAAGAGATATTTAAGTACAGTATGTCCCAATTTTGGAAATCTAGCAACATAAAGGTCTGAACTCAGCAGTAAATAAAATATTCATGGGAGTATTAGGACTTGAGAACAAAATTTCAAGAAACACACAATTTACAGAAGCATTCTTTGAATAGTCAGAGAGAATGATCAAAAGCACAGCAGTGATGTAAACATTGAAAATCCAGACCAAGCTTTCTTAGAAGTGGCCTACACATTGGACGGTGAAATTTCAGAAGGCAGGAGGGTGAAAGCAAAGAAGAGTTTGTGTTCTTAGAGTTTTTATGGTAAAATCCAGTGTCCTGTCACAAGCAGTCAGGTGCCTATCCCCATATGCCAATTAAAAAGAATAATGTTCTGATAACAGGGGAAGAGATTTGTACAATGTGGCTATGTTGGTAAGATGATTTAAACAAAATGCTGGTGGCCCCCAAGTCTGTTTGAAGAGTCATTGGTGTGGGGTTTAGATTTACAGGCCAAGATATATGCATAGTTAGCAGAATTGGTCAAGCTGTGGCCTGGCCTAGCAATTAGCCATCATTGTCTTGGCTCCAGAATGTCCTGCAACGCGACCTGATAAGTTGTCAGAAATGTGTGAAGTTTCTTTCAGGCAGACAGATTCTTTCTTGGATTGCACCAGGCCTTCATCCTTTGCCTTTCCCCAGCATGAAAGGAAGTCTTAACTCTGGGATCTGTTAATCCAGTAGTCCTATAGTCAAAGGGAAGACTTAGCTTCTATTTGCATAGCTCCTCTCCAATCAGACAAATTACATTTGTACTTGATTCTCTATAAACAAGATTCCTAAATATTACTGTTATTTTAAAAATAAATGGTTTCCCAAAATAGATAACATGGATTAGTCAGGAGAGGAAGAGTTGAGCTGACAGATAATCCTCTGTGGAGGCACTGGAGACACAGAGAGAGAGAAAAGGGAAAGGGGGTTTCAAGGACACTGAATCAGAAAGCAGAAGAAAGAAATCTTCAATGAAAGAAATTCTCATAAGAGTATCTATTTGGGACGTTGTCTTTTTTTTTTTTTTTTTTTTTTTGAGACAAGGATTCTCTGTGCAGCTTTGGCTGTTCTAGAACTCTCTCTGTAGACCAGGCTGGTCTCCAACTCACAAAGATCCTTCTGCCTCTGCCTCCTGAGTGCTGGGATTAAAGGACTGAACCACCAGCGCCCGGCTTGACATTGTCTTTCTTACTTGTCTATTGTCATGACAAAACACCTCTACCAAGGGAACTTACAAAATAAAGTATTTGATATTGGGGCTCACCGTTCCTGGAGGTTAGAGTCCATGACCATCATGGCAGCAGGCAGGCAGACATGGTTCTGGAGCAGCAGCTTAGAGTTTACATCTCATTCACAAGCAGGAGGCAGAAGGAGCTAATTGGGAATGGTATGAACCTCAGAAACCTCAAAACCACTCCCAGGACCACACCTCCTCCAACAAGGCCTTACCTCCTAATCTTTTCCAATCAAATTCATGAGCTAGGGAACAAACATTCAAATGTATGAGCCTGTGGGGACATTCTCATTCCAAACACAGTGAAGAAATAAATTATTGAAAGACTCTATATACTGTGGATTATCAAATATGCTAGGATCATCAAATTCGTTTGATTGTAAGGGCTAGCCTTTCCTCACATCATCAAATTTATTTGATTGTAAAGGCTAGCCTTTCCTCATGATTTTCAGGTGCTAAATAACAAATCTTAGTACACTTAGTATTTTCCAACTGAATTTTTTTTTCTCCCCTTTGGCTCACCTAAGACACAATTTACAGCAGTACTTAATGAAACGTTCATTTTTAAAGTAATATTCACCTTATGTTTATTACATGCTGATGTTTTCTTCTCTATTTTGTTAAGAAAAATATTTATGACAGTTCTTTTTCCAGTCTTTGACATGTAACTTGTGCTTGACATTTTTATTTCTTAATCATTGAGATTAAATAGGAAACTCTTACCTCAGGTTTTCAGCTTCTTTTTAAATCCAGATCATATTCCAAAGAAATGCAGAATCCATTGATCAAAGAGATGTATCAGAAAGAGAGATTCTGATTTAAATTAAATCCAGCATCATTTGTTGTTACCCGGCCTTGGAGTTCCAACTAGAAGACTGGTAGAAGAGATGGTGTTGTTCTAGAATGGGTTTGAAGAAGTTTTATTCATGAATGGGTTTGAAGAAACGGGAGGGACTATTTGCCTCACAGAAAGCCTTTCTCCGTTTTGAAAAGTGGTAAGCACCTTAGGACTTTCTAAGAAGTAATGGGTAGAAGGTTCCAGTGTGTGGAAAGTTGATTCCCTTGTTTGGAGTTCCTCACTGCTCCCTAAATTCTTTGAAATTGTTGTTTCTCTATCATTTTCTTTAGAATGCCTCTCCAGGCTCCACCTTTCTGATCCTTGCTCACATACTAATCTGGCAAGTGAAAAGGAGATGGGCAGGAGGAAGGGAGTACCACACTGACTGTCTCCTGGGAACTTAGAGCACCATATGGAAAGAGTAGGTTGCACCAGATAACTATGCAAAATGGAGGAAGAGGAATTGGCAGGGCAATTTTTATAATACATTTCAAAGTTCAGTAAAGAAATGGCTATTCTGTCTTGGTAATGCATGACTTCTTTTTATACGTTTACCTTTCCATTTTTAGTCTCTTCTGTTACATGGGCATGGAGAGAACTGATGAGCAGTCATATATAGGGGAGATTCTCTGATGAGAATAAGTTCATTATCTCATTAAGGGGATAATTATTTTACCCACTGCATTCCTATGTCTTCATATGAATCCACTTCTGAAAAAGTGGTCTCCTGGTAATTAGTAAACCCAGATGAATTAACCCTCAAGGGACAAGACAATAGAATATTCTAGTTTTTGGAGCAGATCAGAATGTCATGTATCTGTAGCCAGAAGTTTTCTCTGGTCCTGCCAAGTCCCTGCAGTCCCATGGCCCACTTACAATATAATCACACAGAGGCTTAATACTATTTATAACTGATTGGCCATTAGCTCAGGCTTATTACTGACTTAATGCAAACAATAATAGGTCCAGCCTATATTGTTTGCCCCCAGGGTCTGTGGAAGAGTCTACCAACCAGCAGAGTATTCTAATCTGAGGGTATTCAATGAATCTAAGCACACTGAGTTCTTTAGTCCATTCACTTTATTCTTCTATGGCAATTCTATCTACACAGTATTTTCTCTGCTCTCTTACTTCGCTCCTCTAATCCTTCCTGCTTTCAGTACCTCCTGCTGTTCTCTCATCATTTTACCTAGTTCTTCCATCCCCATCCTCATCTTTGTTCTTCTCCATCAATCCTCCCAGTGCTCTCAGAGAACCAGTCTATATACCCACACAGTAATTCTTTGGTAAAACAATGTGAGGCTTGAAGTTTTCAGGGTTTCAGAGAAAGTTGATAAGGACCTGCACATAAAGCAATAATTGTCAGCTTCCAATTACAACCCAAAAGAGAAGTGACTAAAGGGGAGTTCTCTGGTAGGGTCAACTTAAGGCTAAGATCAATTAGGGAATTTATGAGCTCAAATTATAATCTAGAAATAGCTAGGTAAAATGTTAGGGGTCAGTAAGTCACAAGAAAGTAAACTGCTAGGTGGCTAAGCAACCTATGTCAGAGCATATAGTATTTGGTTAGTAAAAGCACTTTCACTCAGAGTAATTGCTGAGAAGAAAATCTAGGAATAGCACCTGGTTGAGAATACATTAAAAACTTAATTTGCATAAGAGAATCTTGGCACCTATGGCCTGTCTGGCCTTGTAGGCAATCTCCTTGGGTCAGTGGGAAGTAACTGCCTTAACTCAGTAACTAGCAAATGGCTAAAACATCATCCCAGCAATATGAGCAGTAAATCTCTTAAGTTAAGGTCTTGTGTAAAGAACCGGGGGTGAAGATAAGGAGTTGAAGATTCAATTGTTAGAGGTTCTTTTCTCTATCTGTGAGTGAGATAAGCTAATGTTGATCTATGTGCTTGGAAAAAGGTATCTTTGCTGAAATACTTTTGTCCAGAGAATGGCTCTGGACAGATATATGTTAATGAAAAATAAACACAGCAGGACAATGGAGCTTGGTTAATGGTGACTCATGGTATTTGACAGTAGTCAGGCTGTGGCTGACTGTTCAGAGGCCACAGACTTGGGAACATTCTTTCATTGCTTGCAGCCTTCTTTGTTTAGGTCTTGATTAACTTGAGGACCTCAGTTCTCTAACATTTTCAGCCTTTATGTTTATATAAAAGAAAGATGTGAGATTAGAAGTCAGAGATGTCAAAAATCTCTCTTTGGTGGCTTCCTGTTAAATTAGAGCATTGTGGCATTGGGATATCTCTTCCCTCAGTAGTGAGTAGCCAAAAGGTTGCCTTTGAGTCACAGTCTGAAACATAAATTCGAGAATACATTTACAGAAAAGAAAGACCAGTGTTAAGTAGATGAATTAAGGATAGAAATGGCATTTGCTAGAGAAAGGAATATCCACAAGACCCAAGATTTTGCTTGTATTGGCTTTTGATATTTCATTGGACCTTTACTGATTTAAATGAATGAACTAGACTCTTTATAAGATATGTTAAAGAGTATTTAAAAAGCTTGTCAAAGACATCCTTAAAAGTTAACTTCGGTAACCTTTAGACTTCCTGCCAAGAAAATAGACCTGCAGAGATTGGCAGACAAAAGCCGCCTTTGCTGTGCACACAGAGCGGGAACTTGGTTAAAAATGTGAAGAGCAGTGTAATCCAGAGAAATAAAGTTCTACTTGTAGCCGATTTGTGATTCGAGCCAATTTTAGGTACTGGATCCACTCTTACTCTCCTTATTCTTTTGCAAGGGTCAGAGCCCCCTAGTGGCAGAGAGCTGGAAAGCCTAATCTGGTGTGTTGACCTCCACGACTCAAAAGTCTACTCCATGGCTGCCTGCAGCTCTATGTAGCCCCAGCCTTGAGTGGAGAGGCACAGGGCCAGAAGGAGTGGTAAGATTTCAAAGAGAATTCCAGATGCGACACCTCTGTTTTGTGATACATATAAACAGAATGTCAGAATCAGAGTACAAAAGAGAAAAATCAGACCTGGATCGTGATGGAGAATAGATTTGATATGATTCAGGGGATTTCTTCCTTAATAACTTCGTCACTTGGTTCTTTTTTCCAAAGACTGCCATCCTGCCTACTTAACCTCAACTATATCAGATCCTAGGAATGAGTTAAATCGTAAACAGTAGCCTCTCTGCACACTTGGAATGGGGGAAGGAACAGAAAAGTCAATGGATGTTTTGGGGGAGGAATATTCATGATATCTCAGAGGAGGCTCAGATAAGGTGATCCCCAGCATAGCAAAGAATTAATCTACTATAAAAGACTGAGCAAGCTGGTATGCATAGTTCTAGTGTAAGATATGCTGAGAAAAACCATGACCCAGAACAAGGTCTTCTCAGAACGTTCTGACCAGTTACCACTTTTCTTTTTCATGGCAGGTTGTCTAAAGAGGTATTTCAGATCTTTTAATGGTTCACAGGAGAATGTTGTCTGAGCCAAACTGCTGAACTCATTTTTTAAAGTATTTTTATTAGTCCCTTTGCAATTTATACACAGTGTTGTTTGATCATATTCGTTCCTCATCCCCCAACTCTCCCCAGATCCCTCCTCCCTCCCCAACCCATCCAACTTTGTGTCCTTCTTTTTTAAACCCCTCAAGACGAATGTGTGCTGCCCAAATATTCTTGGATGTGTGGTTTCCCCTTGGAGTGAATGTCGGCTCACCAGGGGCTACACCCTTCGAGAAAGCTGACTCTCCTACCAACAGCAAAGGATTGCCAATAACAACTTAGTTCCAGGCGGGAATTGATACGCAAGGCCCCTCTTCATGCTGGGGTTTTGGCTGGTTTGAGCTTGCACAGCTCTTGTGTAAGCTGTTACAACTGCTGTAAGTTCATCTGTGCAGCTGCCCTGTGAGGTCCAGAGCACAGTTTTCTTGTGGTCATCTACTGTCTCTGGCTCTTACAGTCTTTCTGCCCCCTTTCCTGCTCTAAGTCCTGAGCTTTGGGAGGAAGGGGTGCAGTGTATGTATTGCATTGAGGGCTGAGCATTCTTCAGTCCCTTATTCTTGGCTACTGAGCTCTTTTGGCACAGGAAGGTACAAGAATGCCATGTCATGTTTGTGACTTAGGCTATATTACAGGTATTTTCCTTCTATGGGTAGAGAAGCAGAACTTGTTTAATGTGTGACCCACATTGCATTACTATAGTTAGGCTTGCCTGAACCCCAAGTGCAGCAGGGTTTCTAGATGTCTTCTTACCCTGCTTGTAGCTCTCTCTACTTACTGTCTGGTTACCTGGATGGTTTGGATTCTCTAAGGATCCTTACTTAAGAATGAACACTTCCATGTCTTGATGTTGTAGTTATTTTTTCCTCACCGAGTATTGACCATCCTGTCCTACTGCCTACAGGTGAATAATCAATATATCATAATCAGCCATATGATTGTCATGTGCATCTTTATCTTTCACTTTTAAATGAAGCCTGGGAAAGCAGTACCAAGCATATCCCCTGAAGTCCCAATAATTGAATATCCCCTTTCTTTACTACACTTCTTCCCATCTGCAGCATCTAAAAGGTTGACTTACTATGCCACTGTTTATTGGAGCCTTGGGTCCCAAACTTATCCCAAGGAGACTGGTAGCTTAATGTAAACATTGATAATTGAAGCTATTAAGTACCTCTACAGTCAAGCTGTCTTGCTTCACAGCACAGCAAAAAAAAATGTGAAACACAGCCAGTGGATCCAAGAGCAACATCCTTCTGCTATTACCAAAGTGAATCAGTTTCTGTGAGGATGCAACTAAAGGAAGAGCAAGGAAAGATAAAATGTGTCATTGAAGACTTGTTTTCATCTAAACAAGCACATAGTGGGAGAGTGATGTCAATAGTCTGCTCTCAAAGCATTCCAGATCTGAGGGTTTATATGGTCCAGCAGGGGCAGCCAGGCCTGAAATTGGAAGCCTGTGCCCACAACTATCAGGTCAGTTCATCCTGGAAGCTATAGACCCTGGAGCTGTGCACCCCACACCCTTGGATGAGCTCAGCTGTCCACCTGGGTTTTCATGTGCTTCATTGCTTTCCCTGAATCACATGGTTCATATGTCTTCAACCCCAGCCCCTACAATAGGATGATTTGAATGATAATCTCAGTCTGTCTGAGTCCTTGATGGCTTCTACTTGCCTAAAACCAGTAGATATTCTGCTTAGATATGGGTAAGGGGAGTTGGGGGGCAAGAGGATAAAACTCTAATGCACATTATTTGTTCTGGTCAATTCTAAATTACTTTTTGCTCACTTGCCTTTTTTAAAATATACATATGTCGTTCAAGCTACACTTGAGGGGTTGTTCACTTAGAAACAAATACTGTGAGAGCGGGCTCAAATGGATTCATACAGCAATGTTGCTTGCAATCAAATGCCTTTTCTACATAGTTTCCCAACAAGGAGACTAAGAAGTCTCACACCTCTCAAAGCATCAGCAGTCCATGTGTTAGTCTATATTGATGGTGTGTTCATAGGTGTTATGCATGTGCTCAGCCATGAGCAGCCATGTTTTGAAAAATGAGTTCTATTGTACTGTATCTTGAGTTGCCGTTGGGTGTTTGCCCAGCGGAAGAACTGTCTGTGTGCCTTGGAATTCATCTCACCCATGGAACAGCTTCCAAATGTGTTTGATTCTATCACCTGTCACTCTTGCCTCTGGTCCCCCCACCCCCCTTTCCCATCTCATTTAGTATTCTTCCTAGTATGCTTTCCTCCAGTGTTTAACCTTGACTTTACCTATTCAACTCTATTCTTGGTATTCATATTCTTTATCCCAAGGGGCTCCTGTTTTCAACTATGATTAATTCTTCACATTACTTTTGTCTTTGGAGATTTAGACTTAAGTCAAACTGTCTCCCAGGCCTCTTCACTTGGCTGCATTGTAGATTCTTAATGCTCAAGCAGATGAAAATGAAGCTCCCTTTCTTCTTTTCCAGTGCAGGTATTTCTCATGTAAGATGCAGCATATGGAGGTACACTGCGGTCCTTGGTATCCTGAGCCGGGAACCAAAGATGGATGTTTGAGTCTCTGCTTTCTCACCTGTGCAGTTTGTCATCATGCGTGGTTCTGGGAATGAAGCTACCACCTTTCTCTGCCCTCGGCACTTGGAGCTGTTTTATACTGTACTGCACTTTATGTGCTACTCAGTATCCTAAAGCAGACTTTCATTTTTAACTAAACTTGCTGCGTAACCAGTGTGAATTGATGGCTCCACTTTATGTGACCCTTGTCCTTTTCCCTCTCTATGAATAGTCTTGTCTACTCTATCCAGCCTATTCAAGACCCATTTGGAAATATGTCATTCGTTGTGTTTCTCAAATTGGTTTAATTTTTATTCATGAAGTACATACTCTCTCTTTCTCTTCCCACTTATATTTAGTGGGGAGCAAATTCTCTTTTTAAAGGCAATCCCCTCATCATGATAGTCTCAAGTTAGTATCACATACAGATAAAGGTTTTGTTCCTGGCTAGCCAATAATCCACCCATCACACATATACTCTTTGTCTCTCTGTTTCTTCACACACAGTCTCTCACACTCTCCTCCCTGTTTATCTCTCTCCAATCCTTTCTCTTTTCCCTCTGCCTTCCATGTCTCACTATAATCTACTATATTTTAATCTCTCTTAGTCCATTTATGCTGTTTCAGCAAAATAGGGAAGCAAAAAGAGGCCCCTTTTTCTTCTAGTACCTAGGAGCTAAGTCCAAGATGAGTCACAGGAAGTTCACTTCTCCTGTGGGGCTTACTCTGTCTTCCAAGATGGTGCCTTATTATTACATCCTCCTGAAGGGAAGAATGTTGTGCCCTCACATGGCAGAGTTGGCAGGGTAAGATAGCCAAATTCTGCCTAATGCATCTTTTAAAAGTGTCTTAATTCCTTTGAAAGAGCAGGAGTCATCCTCAATCATTACCTGAAGGGATCATCTCAAAGGGATAATCACACATTCAACCATTGTAATTAATACCGGAATTTACTTTTCTTGTGTGTTTATTTTTTAACTGGTGAGGACTGAAGTCGGGGATTTGGATATCCTAGGCAAGCACTTCACCACTGTCTTATACACCTGCCTTAGTTGACATTGATCAGATAAAATAATCTGACAAAAGTAAGGTAAGCAAGAACAGGTTGATTCTAGATTATAGTTCCAAAGGTATATTGGAGGGAAAACAGAGCAGCCATCGAGGAAACCATGGCGGCAGAGGCAGGATATTGCATCTCTACTCAGGAAGCAGAACACGAACAGGAAGCCTCAAGACTTATGCCCAATGACCCACTTCATCCAGTGAGGCGCCACTTCTTATAAGTTTCCCAACCTTCCCAAACACTGCTGTCAGCTGGAGACCAAGTATTCAATTGCATTAACCTATTGCAAGTCTTTCACATTCAAACCACAACTCTAACCCTAAAGTCATCACTTTAAGTGTGTTTATTTACTGACTCTCTTTGTTTCCTGGAGTTTAGGATGGATGAGTTCAGGACCCCACGTGACTTATTCACTTTTAACAACCCCCAGTGTAATACAGGATGCAGGAAAAAAAAATAATTCTCTATATACTTCTTGCATAAGTAGATATACTTCCAATTGTTTTCTCTTTCTTTTCTCACTCTTCCATCCCTGTAGCCTTTCTTTTCTTTGGCCCTCCAAAAGCCACTACTTTAGGTAGTAAAGCTTATTTAGTCATATCCTTATCTTTAGTCTTTGCCCCACTACACGGTGATAGCTGGCTAATGCTTTTGTAATTTTCCATATCCATTCTTTTGTTGAGAAAATGGAACATATTCTCCAAGTGCATTCTGTAAGAGAAGGAGTATTATCAGTATAGATAGATACGTGGCAAGGTTCCCTATGTTTAGTAACCTGTGTTGGAAGTTGTTGCTTCATCTAATCTAAAGACTGTATTTGGCATCCTTGTTACCAGAGTTTGTAGAGACATAACATGGGCCTTGACAACTCTAATAAGCAAAGCTTGAGTACTTGTCCACAATAGATCAATTACACAGACAAAAACAAGCCAA
Source organism: Onychomys torridus (assembly GCF_903995425.1). NCBI lineage: Eukaryota > Metazoa > Chordata > Mammalia > Rodentia > Cricetidae > Onychomys > Onychomys torridus. Next base: position 20,722,348 of record NC_050460.1, on the reverse strand, counting down.
CAAAACAAAACACAAACAAACAAACAAAAAATAATGAAAAGCAGGTAATGTTATTTCTTCAATGTGGCTGTATCGGGAAGAGGCACAAAGGGTTTGAGCAAACCTCTTAAGTCCCAAGTTTATCTCCAGTGCCCTGAAATGAGATCAGAGTTTAAATGAAGAACCAAAGATATCATATCTAAGCAGTCCCAGGCCAGATGTGGTCCTGTTCACCATTGACTCATCATTATCTTTGCTTCAGCCTCAACCTGTAAGGTGATCAACTGTTTGAGATTTTTTTTTCAGGAAAACAAGTTCTCCTTTGGTTGAATTGTTACCTTTTCCCAGCCTGAGATTCCTGGGGAAATTCCCATTTCTTTGGGGGGGCAATTATTTCAATTGTTTCATATTCAGAGTGAGAGACACACTTTAAAATATCTTCATGTCTTCCAGGCCAGTTACAACACAGAGAACAGGAAGCAGGCCTATTACTTGTATTTGTCTATAGATATGACTGTATAATTTGAGGGCATGAATAAGTCTGATATACCTAGGTACAGACAGACTATGAGGCAGGACAGCAAAAGGGGAAATGAGGACAGCAATAGTCTATATCACACATGGCTTGTAGCTACCCAGTCTCTAGGTTGGTTTATCCTATAGTTTCCATCCTTATAGTAGTAGATGTAATCATTCAGCCTTTCCTACAGTTAACCACACACTCTTGAACAGGGCTAACAAAATGTACCAAATCTTTACCTCTGCATTATGGAATCTTATCCTTTAGGGATTATCTTTGTCCCTTGAACCAAACATTTGGTTCCTGAGTTAAGATGGAGGGGAACATTTCCTGTGACTTGGGGTCATCAAATCATTAGCCTAACCTACATTTCAATTTTCATACTAGAACCTCTTTTGTGAGTTACACAAGATGATGTGTAATCCATCAAAAATTTGCCAAATAGAAGTCAATCAGGGACAGCAAGATGAATGACTACTACCCATTAAATAAAACATTCTTTTCACTCTTCTTCCATAATGGGACCTTGACTTCAGTAGACACCAAGGTGTTTGTGTTTCTCCTTACATGATACATTTATTTCTCTGTTTGTCTTCCTACCAAGAAGACATAGTCATATGAGTATGACCTTTGTGTCCCACAACCATTTGGAAGAACAGCACCTCTAACTGAACAGACATCTGGTAATCACTAGACTGTACCAAAACCCTCTTACCAGGTATATTCTGAGAAAAGAGAGAGATCTATTGAAAAATTATAGGTACTCAAATCAGTATTCTGTTTTCTCCCTTTTGCTACAAGAGTTAAAGATATTCAAAGAGGATTGAGGTGGGCTTGAAAGTCTTTACCAATGGTAGCTATGTATTTGCAATAATGTAGTAGTAAATACTGTTTATGTAGCCAATCATAAACAAGATGAAATAGAAGAAATGCAATCATAAACAGTCCATATATTAAACACTTTAACAGTGTTAGGAATTACCTCTAAAATTCACTTATCTCTTCCAGGTAGCTTTTACATATTAGAGAAATAAGGTAGGACAGGGAGGGACCACATAGTTTTTTAAAAAAAGATAAATTTTAGTATATATCTGCTACTTCAGTTTTCATACAACTGAGGCTCTGCTAAGGACTTTAAGTTTTTGAAATTAGTCTAAGGCATGGGATCAGTGTGTTAAAGCATGAATGTTATCAGAGCACACAGAAACCAAAGTAGCAGGATCACCCCTATGCCAGCACAGTCTAGAGCAGGATCCAGGCTTGTCAGCACTACATAGCAAAACACTGTTTCTAAAAGCACACACACACACACACACACACACACACACACACACACTCACGCATGTGCGTGCAACTTAAAAGAAAATGCTACTGTGTGATACATATCACATAGTATATGTGATATGTATATATAATATTATATAGGATATCTTTAGCATGCAAGAGCATTTAATGAACACTGTCAAGTAGAAATGTCTACTCAGGAGTCATTCAAGTGTCCAGAAATGTTACCAGTCTCCTCTTACAAACATTGTCTTGTTTGGTCTGTTCCATTCTGTCAGCCTGCTCATGTTTGACAAGTAAAAGTGAATTAAAACATATATCTGAAGTTAGTATACGTATTTTTCAGTGTATTTGACACAAGCGAGAGCTGTTAGTTCAGATGCTGAATTGTATCTGCAAAACCAAGTCATTCTGACTTCCTAACACTTTCCTTTAGTTTTGAATTTCACTAGGTATCTTCTATGAGCAAATGATAAGGATAAACTGATGCACGAAAAAAAGACTCATTTTTCCCAAAGACGCCTTCCACATCACTCCAGACAATGAGTGTGGTTTAACACATCTCATTGTGTCTTACACGGCCTGCATTAGTCAGAAAGTGGCTGTTGATTATTCTGAAATATGATCAGCAATGAGATCACAGGGGAACTTTAATCTGAGCTGCCTTCCTACTCTGATTCAATAAAAGCCCATTTATTGTTCCTGAAAAATAATACAAAATGTTTGCTACATTCTGTGCTTGCTTAGGTTAAGACTAGGGTTAATAATTTATGTTTTCATGTTTGTCCTTTGGTTGTTCGAAGAAAAAAAGAGCACTGAATTCATTATTTTCATCAAGGAATTGTGTATGTGCAGTGGCCTTCATGTATAGCAAGAAGTCACTGACCCGCTGTCAGGAAAACATGCTTTGTGAAGTGTTTTTCCAAAATGGAGATGCATTTGCACAAATTGCTTCCCTCTTTCTCTTAGTGTCTCTTGTTAGCAGCAGAATGCATTTTGTACAATGGCTGGAGGAGTTAAGATGCAGAGACCAAGGTCATGGACCTCAACATAGCCATCTTGCATGCACAGGGATGAAACCTACAGCCTTGGCCTCATTAGCTCCCTGTCCCCTACTGAGTCAACCAGCCATAGGCAATTGGAGAACTCTGAAGGTTAATTCTTTCTGCCCATAGGTAGAGTTACAGCTCAGTGGACTAAGCTCTTAAAATGTTAACCCTCCAAGCAAGAAATTTTAAGTGGTAAAAATGGCAGGTAGTACAGAGAGGTGAAGCGACTTGAAAATGAGTTTAAAGCAGAGGTGCTACTCGCCCTCCCCCTCCGCCCCAACAGTTACATAAAATAGTCTAAAATTTTCACAGAGGTTATAACTTGAAACATGTTTCCACCATGTGATTGCCAGGAACTATTAAAATAAATAGCACAAATAGGGCAATTAAATATAGATACTAACAGCTTCAAACTACAGAAGAGGAAATGAAGCAGCCTTGTTTTTCATCTAAAAACACCCAGGTGATTTTATTTGGAAGGAGAGCAAATGCTTGTTTTGAAAAGCTGCATACGGAGAAGACAAACAAAACGGACAAATTAATATTATTTCTGCCCACAGGGGAGTCCTGCCCTAAGCTAGTGAGCCAGTGTGCTGCAATGTGCCTGCTTAAGTACCTACAGACCAGTTAGATAGGATCCAACTGAGGACACAACCAAGCAGCCTCCGTCTGGGTAGCATGCCTCTGCTGGGCACTGGAGGTCTCAGATCACCCTTCAATGGGCACCCTTATTTCTTCTCCAGACTACTTTATCTTGACGGCACAGCATACTGTGAGAACCCAGACAAGTCTTTCTGGTGACATCTCAAATAGGAAATTATCAGTGGCAGAACTGAGTTGAATGCAGTAGTCAGTGTGCTCAGGGTGAATGAAAAATGAACCTCAGAGTGAGCTTGTCTGCTTGCAAAGAGAAAACCAGACAGTCATTTGCATAATTATAGATGAAGATAAAAACCAATAGGTCTTTGTCCATTAGCACCGAGGATACTGGTAAGGATTTTGAACTTTAAAAAGAGCGTGTTAGATGTTGACCCATTCAAAAAAAAAAAAAAAATCAGAGATAAAAACCAGTGATTTAAAAATTACTCAGGACTTATTAAGTATTGTTACACGCGCTCTTTGCCAGAAATGTTGAACATTTCTTTACTCTTTTCAATAGATAGTTGAAAAGCAAAAATACAATAACTGGGAAGGGCAGAACAAGAATTTCAACTAGTCAGGCTTGCCTATTATCATGGTCTCACTACACTGTTATTAAAAACAATAAATTAGCAATCCTGGTTTTCAGCTCACAGGATATCTTGAGGTCGACCAGTACAAGCAACTTTTTTGAAGGAGAACTCATAAAACATTTGCAAGGAATAATACAATGACATTACACAGTATAATATAGACGACAATGGGACAAATCATTGTGAACAAAAGGTGTTTAACTATTCTGGTTGCTTCTGGGATGCAGATATGAAGCTGTGTAAAGACCTTAGAATTATGGTGCTGAAACGCCCCCTTAGAGATCAAGAACGTGTCAGGATGCAAAGCGGTGTTGCAAATATTCATATGATGTAACCATTCCAAAGAAGTGTTGTTGAAAAGTACATTCTCACATATAAATACTAAACTTTTATCTAATTTAATTTACAGAACTTCTTTCAAATAGTTAGCAATCTTCTAGATGAAGAAAACAAGGAGAAATGGGAAGATGCACAGCAGGTAAGGTGGAGATGATTTTAGAATTTATGATGAAGTAGGCTAGATACAGTTTTTAAAATACATGAAAGGTCAATAGTTTGATTCTCCAAGAGTATAAAAGGATTTTGGAAATCACTCTAGATGACAAAACAGTAATTTTACAGAAATCAAATCATCTTTTAAAATATCAGCCCATGGGAGGAATTTTGTGTGAATGTATCAGAAAAGGGAAAGAAAAAAAAAAGAAAGCACATTTAGCTATTTTGCAACTTCGAGAATCTAATATGTAGCTGTTTTATACTTTAGTAATAGACTTCTCTGTGGTTTGTAGACAATGGGAAAACAAGACAGTCTAATAGCATATATCTCGATAGAAGTGATATGCAATTTACTAATGAGAAAATCAATTGCAAGAAATTCATACTTCATGGAATCTGCCTCATGTATACAGATGTGAATTCTTATTTAGAAAAGAGTTGTGAATGTAAACTCTTTCATAATCATGTTCAGACCTTTCTTTCTGCCATACTTTATCAATTATCAAGCTTCTTTAGTGACTTAGTCTTTTGAAAATGCCTTGACCTGCCATCGTGTCATAACTGTAAGACTTTTTTGTAAAACAGAAAAAGTGCTTTCCAGATAAACACAAGGGAAATATAGTGTTCAAATTTCCATGGGCATTTAATATAACTGAGCATGAAAGTTCTTTGTGTTTTCAACTTGACTCTGGTTAAAAAAATTCCAAGATCAAGGCACTCTTTAAAAAACAGAGCAATTACAGAAGTTCAGGTTAAACCATCCACTCCCTTTTTTCTTTTATAATCACAGTTGAGGCCTTCAGAAGTGAAGCATGCCCTTTTTTCAAGTTATGATAGGAAATCCACAAGTAGCACAGCATGGTCAGCCTTGTTATCAGGTACCAACTCTGTGTTTCTGCCCAATGTAGGGGGCAGGGAGAATCAACTTTTAGTTTAAAACCTTGGTCTATCTTTTTCTGCTCCTATGAATTATACACTTGTCCTTGGCCTTTGTCTAGAGGACAGTATTGTTCCCTAACTGTAAGGAAGTGGTGTCTTCACCCAGAATACAGCTGTTGTAGGAGAGCATATCTTTCTAGAAAGCTAGAGACTATTAATTATGGATATATTTAGAATGAATGTATGATATTCTATTTAAAACAAGGCTGCAATTCATCACATGGTATTCTGTAGTAGAGGTCACAACTTGAGCAAATAATAAATGGGATCAGGCATTCTCGTCCATGGAAAAATCATGAATCCATGATTTGTTTAGTTGTGATTTGAGATTGGTTCTATTCTCATTTTTAAAATATATTTTTCAATTGGACTGATCCTTAATAATTCTTTAAAAATGACTTTTTGAAATTTTAAACGAGGCTATTTTGTAGCTTTTACTGAAACAGTGTTTATCGTAATTACAGCCACATGGTAAGCATGTGTGGCACAAAAGATTACTTCTTTAAAAAATGAGGGGCTAAAAGTCTACCAAAAATAATCCTTCTGATCTCTCTTTATCTTAGAGAAGTAGACTTAACAAAAATAACCCTGAAAATAGATCTTTATGTGAATTAGAAAACTAAATGAGTAACTCTGATATCAGAATTTTGCAAATAGCATGTACATTTCTGAAAAAGTACAGCCAGCCAGAGCTCACTGGTTATCTATCAACTCCACTTAAAAAGATTCCAGCTGTATTTAGATAAAGAACCCTTACTGAAAATCTAGCCTACTGAAGTGAAAAAAGAATGTGCTTTTAACAATATATCACACCCATACATAAATATATATATACATACATACATACATACACACAGAGAGACACACTGAGGCAGGTGTTGACAGTGGATTTGTCATGAACTTCATATTAGAAAGTCCACTTTCATGACCCTGGCTCAAAGGACATCTAGTCAACCAAATCCAGCCAATGTCTATTATGTAAACACCATTGTTCATTACCTGCTACCAGTGGCTGTTCTGCAGCAAGGAACGAAGTGACTTATTTCACTAGCAGCCCCGTGATCTGAAATGTATAAAGTACTTACCATTAGGCCCTTATCAAAAAAGCTTACCAGCCCCTGTTCTATAATATTTGATGGCTATTGGAAAATAATAATTAAAAACAAGACCCTCTGCCAACATGAAAAGGCTGAGCAAGTGTGAAGTCAGAGGTCACACATATTACAAGCAGCCCCCGAGACTGGAGCTCCTGAACCCTTGGGAGAGGCATAATGTACAGCACCACATATGTGTGTTCAAGCTCAACAGTACCTGGTCCTGCAATAGGGACCTTCACTGGTTTCTTGTCATAAATGTATCATCATAAAAATGCCTTGGTAATTTGGGCCATCTATCTTCTTGTTAATTGGCTTTCTCCAAAGGAAAATAAGTTTCTTATATCCTTTCAAATGGAGACATTTTGAAGCTTGAAGCCACGTTCATGTGGCCATTGATTTAGTTTTCATACTCTCAAAAGGCACCGAGGGACAGAAACACCGTCTTCCTTAATGTTTTCATTTCAAAGAGAGAAATTACTGGATCTTTAAGATGGCAAGAAGCTTTTTTCAGTTTAAAAAGACTCACAAATATTTCAAAGAGACAGAAAAAGCCTTAATATTACTAGTTTTCTAAAGTAAATACTTTAAGAAAAATTCAATTAAAGGAGATGGAGACCTTGTTTCCAAGAGTGAAAATCAAGCCTCTTGTGTTTAACTTGCATTCATCCATATACCAAACAACACCCACGATCTTACCCAGGAAAGTCAACAGGGCCCAGTGGAATCAGGAAGCCCTAGAGCCCAGAGGAACTTCATTCATGCTTGTCTATGGGGCGATGACTTTTCAGAATCCCCATTTAGTAACTGAGCGTATAGGTGAGAAAAAAGATGGACTTCCTAAATAATCCTGGTGTTGAATATTTCAGTTTTCTGTGGAATATGTGTATATGCAGATGGATAGATGAATTTCGTATATGTGTGGTATTTGATTTTTAGATGAAACAGCGATAGCCCTCTGCAAAAATACACACATAGACATACAGCCTGCCCTGTTGATCCCTTTTCTTCCTAATCCATTACCTCACAGCTCTTGCCTTAGGCTATCCAGTTAATCAGGTCTTTTTCTCTCCCACTCTGGCATTTGTAAAATAAAGTAACTGGAACACAAACCACTTAATTTTTCATGTTCAAAAGCTGTAGGGATTGCCAAGTGGTAGTGGCACACACATTTAATCCCAGCACTCAGGAGGCAGAGCCAGGCGGATCTCTGTAAATTCGAGGCCAGCCTGGTCTACATAGCGAGATCCAGGACAGGCTCCAAAACTACACAGGGAAACCCTGTCTCGGGGGAAAAAAGCTGCAGTGATGCAAATGCTCACACATGATAAAATGCATATGTGTCCTTAGGTGTCTTTGCTGTTACATATGGTATAAGCTTTTCACAGGCTATGGTATCTCTGAGAAATCAGATCCTTTTGTGTGTACCATGGTATTGGCTAATACACTCAAAGCATGGAAGTAAATTGACTTGCTGGTAGGTAGATGCATAGGTACATAGGTGGAAAATGCAGGTACAGAAGCAGACAGATGAAAGATGAGTGAATGGATCCTGCCTTGGTTACTAGTAGACTGACATAATGCTTTTAGCTACATTGTTAGCCTCCTTGAGATTCTGTTTTTAGCCTACAATAAGTATAATATTCTTCCAGAGGTTTGTTCCTTTCATGTGTACATGTAAATTATTTATATTATAGCTATGATTATAATCCTATAATTATTGCTAATGTTCATACAATTACTAATTCAATTATTAGAAGTAAATGTTTCTCACAAGATATTGACCATACAATGGATTTACTATTTTTAAATATCTTTATGATAGCATTAATACTTGTATTTCTTTCCCATGTTCTCTATATAGATATTAAGCTAAAATGCTGAGTCTGGTTTTAGTGTTTTTTTATTTAAGCAAGGGAGTTTATTGAAAATAAAATTAAGTTATTTGTGTGTAGACAATCTACTAAACATTTTAAGGGTTTTTTTTAGCTTCTGGAGAGAATAATTAGTGTATCATGTCACTTTCAAACTCTTGCTGCGTGGCACCTGGTATCAGAATCAACTGTTAATTTAAAAGCTAACAGATTACTCCAGTTCAGAATTAGAAAACAGAACTCATTTGTGTTTTTGTATGTTGAATATCTTACTTTCTAGTTCTGTAGTCCATTATATGGAGTTTTCATCAAGTCTAACTCGCACTTATTTTTCTAGATTTACCCAGGCTCAATAGAGTTAATGCAGGTGATTGAAGATTTTATACACATTGTTGGAATGGGGATGATGGACTTTCAAAATTCGTACCTAATGACTGGAAATGTAGGTAAGAAATAGGAGTATTCCTCAAAACTTTCTTGAAATTAAATGCCACAGTTTGCACCACACATTTCCAAATGTAATATTTTTGGTCATGTCTTTAAGTATATGTGAAGAAATATATTGGGGAAATTTAATGGCTGCAGTTTAGGTGGACCAAGCCCCACATACATCAAGATACATCAAGTGTGTACCCCTGTTAAATATGTACTATCACATGACTTGATAAGCAAACATCTCTTCACCCAAGGAAGGGCACTAACTACAGAACAAAATAATATCATTTCACCCAAATCCAATTTGGGGAAAAATGTGTCTTCCTAGATCTATTTCTAGGAGCCTGGATAGGGGATTGCTTACAAAATCATGCTGCTGCATCACTAAACAATTCTATCCCTGCATAGATGACAACATAAGAAAGCAGTTTGCCTGGAGCTTCCTACCCAAACTTCAGGCAATCCACTGAAAAGTCTCCTCTCTCTCCCTGCTTGTTTACTTAATGAACATATCCTGAAGGGTGGGAGGGGGATGGAAGGAGTGGGTCTTGAGTCTTGTAACTTTCTCAGCTTCCTGAGTCTTGTAAATTTCTTGACTTTCCTGAGTCTTGTAAGTTATATTAGCTACCTAAATCATTTGATCTCCTTTCTTCCTCCTTCCCATCTCATCCTTCCTACCCGCCCCACTCCTCTCTCCTCCCTCCATGAGGGAATGTTTTAATGTGACACAAATCCCTACTTAAAATTTCTTTCCCTGGCTCTTGCAAGGTTGCTGTCCCCTCCTCCATGATGTTCCCTGAAATTTGAAGGGGATGATTTGGATGTCTAATGTTTTTTCCTTCCATTTTGGGTAAGCATGGAACCACTAGGCCACAGCAATGGTCATTTAATCTCATCTTCTTAGATAGTTGGTTGCCCATAGTAACCACTGCCCACTGAAAAGAGTAGGTTTCCCACCAAGGGGAAGGGGCTTCTGTATCATTTCCAACTTTATTTCTCTCTGTTCTAAATCCAAATTAAAGTGTCTGTAGCAATAAGAACTTACAGTGTAATTCTGGTATGCAACCAACATTCATTTCGATAGCCTTCATGGCTTCTGGGACTTCAGGGGAGATAAGATATTGCTATGGGTGGCATCTTACCCCAGGAACCTCATGACTCCTGTGAATGGAATTTTCCAAAAACAGTGTGTCTTTTTTCAGACTCTTCAGTTTTTGTCTTTACTGTTGTCCTAAGCTGTTCCAAATTTGTATAACTCTCAAAGGTTAGCACTATATAATGAAACGATTTATAGACGGTAGACAGGATTTCAGATTGACCACCGTTATTTTGAACAAATGTCTGTGGGTTTGGGGATTTGGAAGGAAGAAGGTTAAAAAAAAAAAAAAAGGATTCTAGATCCAATGAAGGATCACTTACATTAACTGTTTTATCTGAAGAACAATGTTAGATACAGTGGTGTAGATGAGGGCCTCATTCCATCTAGGCCTCCATGATTCATAGTCACTTTCCACTAACAACCCTTAAGCCTTCTCGTTATGGGGCACAAATGTGTGGCTATGACATAGCTTTCCACCCATGATGGGCGTGGCAGGGCTGGCTCATACTACTTGACATATCTCATAACTAAGAGGGAGCAAAGCTATGACCTAGCTTATTCCTCCCACATCTGGACACATCTTGTTCCTCCCACATCTTGGAGTCTGAGAGACTCTAGGCATTGCACCATTGCTGCAAACTGTCTGTTGGCCATATATGGCAGCTAAAATGTCCCTTTAAAACATTCTTCTTAAGTATCTTTTCTACTTGGTAACTGCAGCTCAAAAAAAAAAAATCTTTTTTTTTTTTAACAAGAGTAAAATCACATTTACTTTTGAGTAACTTTGAAAGGATACATTTCTGTTTTTCTATTTAATATCTTTTACAAATTTTTTCATCTCCTCCTGAGTGCTTTGGTTCCTTATAAACTCAGTTTATATGCCAGTCTAAATCATCCAGATCTGTTAGAGACTCCTCTACCTGACATAAAGATCAGCCCCTATTATGATATGTAGAAAAGCCACTGAAGTATCAAGGAAGTCTCAAGGACCCTGATGAATTAATTTCTTCATTCTCCTAAGACCACATTTCCATCAGGCCAGGTGAGCTGGGCATTGAACACCCCCTGTCAAATGCACATTTTCCTGTTATTATCTGGTCCCTAGTACTCTTGGTGACCTCAGCTGGCGATGGCTAACTGTCCCTAATGGCTTTTATGAGCCCGTCTCTCAGAGACTAATTTTCCCCATGCTGCCTTTGATTATTCAGCCTTTGTCTTTGGGAGGCAGGAGTACTTAGTTGGATTATTCAGTTTCTCGACACCCTGGCGCTCAGACTGATTGCATCTGCAGCTATGTCCCACAACCACACGAGCCAAACTTTAAAACCATTCATTTCTTGCTCAAAAGACTTTCACAATCCAAGCAATTATCATGGCTTCCCATACTGCACTATTAATAAGGCCCATGTTGTTCATTAGGCCATGAATTTCCCCTTTCTGTATTAAAGGTCAGACTTGAGAAATATCACTTTTATCTCCATCTCTGAGTCTCCCCAAGGTTCTATGTGTAGAGATCCCACAAAGGACCCTTTAGTACAGATATAACCTGTACTTTTTTACTCTTACGTATAGCTGGCAATAGGAAACAGCAAGCCAACACTTCCATATCATCTTCTGTTTTCTATTTTCTTGCTTCTGAATCAGAAACTAGTGCAGAAAATAGTGTCACTGTGTGTGCTTACCATTTGCACTTCCTTCCTTGTGTACATAAATTCTTTCTAGGCAGAAATATGAGCCTAAGTTACAAAAGTTTTTTAGCACCCAGAGGAACAGCTGTGCAATTGTTACCACAACCTGCTGATAATCCCATCTCCTATGTGGTATCTCCAGGGATTACAATTCTAGTTATAGGTCATTTGGAGGATTTCAATGTCATCAAATGAAAACCACAATACCACATAGAACAAGATAGCCCCCATGGGATCTCCTCATCCCAGGACACTCTACTCTTAGATAGTTCCGTATATGCCAGTTGAATGTAATACCATAGCCAGGGGCACATACCTGTTACTCCAGCAAGGAGACATATACCCCATATCACATGGGGAAAGGGAGCCATTTTGGAATTGTCCCTGAACATTTCAGTCTCGGGCACATGCTTTATCACCTGGTTTAGGAGCCATGCAACTGCTCTTTCCAAACACAGCATTGATTCTGTGAGCAAGGGTTCAGACTGTGGTTGTGTTATACAGCTTTTCCCAAAGACTGTTAAGAGGGTCTAGTGAACTGAGATGGTGAACCGAGGACAGGCTTAAAAAGTGTTCCATGGAAGTACAGCTGGGTGAACCAGTGTGTTTACAGGGCTTACTTACCAGAACGTGGGTGAGCAGTTATTCAGTTTTTTAGAGGGTCATCAGAGGCAGCCTCATGACTGGGAAGCCCATCCCAATGGGAACAAAACCCATGGAAGGTACATTCCTGGATCTCTAACCACCCGGCAGGTGCCTCCACAGAAGAACTTGCCTTCCTCCTGCAGCATTTGCCCACGGCATCTATAACCTTCTGCAGAGGCTTTCAAGAATCGTAACTTTCTGAATATCCTGAGTCTTAGAAGTTTGTAAGCTTCTCTAGCCTTGCAGGTCTATAATAGTCCCTCTTGCACCCAGGAGGGAATATTTCAGCAGAAATGAAGCTGACAATACATACTTATATAGGTACATACACATACACACATGCATACATACATTCTTCCCTCTGCATGTACTTGTACAGAGTATCCATAAGTCTACTGTGTGTTTCTGTACATATTTATCTAAAGGTTAATATATGCTTATTTTTACATTTGCTAAGTGTTCCTTGCTATCTATCAAATATAATATGGAATATTATACATCAGTGATTTTGAAAAAAATGAAGGTTCACTTTCTTCCATGAATTGCTCGTAGACTGTTGAGTTACTTCCTCTCGAAGTACTCTGAGCATCTGTGAGATTTGTGTGGAACATTTCAGAAGGAACGTGGGGTGCTAGTGCTGGGATTTTCTGAAACACCTTCCAAGGCACAATGGATTGCTCAGACCTGAAATGGATTCTAAAATGATAAAGACACACAAAACAACAGGTTTACTTCTTTTGGTTGAGGTTACAGTAGCATTTCATTATATTCTATAGAGGAATAAAACCCACACAATGCTTTCTACTGAGCCAACAGTAATTGTATTATGCAAATGGCATATTTCTCTTTGCAGATGACAATTGGTTAAGAACGAAGAAATTGTCTTCTTAATTATTACACAAATTGATTTCATGAAAATTTACAGTTTTATTACTAACTTAAAGCTTCCTGTCTTAATTTTTCTGTGATTCAGAAAGATTTTCTTTTATTTGCCATGCAACAATTATTATCACATAAAAACAATGGAGCTCTGGGTAATATGGGGCTATTATTATTACTAATCTCAACACTTGTCTGTGGTATTTGAGGCCTGTCTGTTTGTTATAAGGATGTTTCAAAGATAAAATAATAAAATATATTATCAGGTCAATATCAGCCATATTTTGAGAATGTATTTTTTTATTTTATAATTTGATTTAATTTTACATACCAGGCACGGATTCCCCTGTCCTCCTTCCTCCTGCCCTCCCTCCACCTTCCCCCCAGCACCCCCCTATTCTCATCTCCTCCAGGGCAAGGACTCCCTCTCAACCTGGTAGATTCAGTCCAGGCAGGTCCAGTCCCCTCCTTCCAGGTTGAGCAAAGTGTCCCTGTGTAAGCCCAAGGTTCCAAACAGCCAGCTCATGCACTAAGGACAGGTTCCAGTCTCACTGCCTGGGTGCCTCCCAAACAGTTCAAGTTAATCAACTGTCTCATTTATCCAGGGGGTCTGATCCAGTTGGGGGCTCCTCAGCTATTGGTTCATAGTTCATGTGTTTCCACTAGTTTGGCTATTTGTCCCTGTGTTTTTTCCAATCTTGGTCTCAACAGTTCTCACTCATACAATCCCTCCTCTTTCTTGCTGATTGGATTCCTGGAGCTCCACCTGGGGTCTGGCCATGGATCTCTGCATCTGCTTTCATCAGTCATTGGATGAGATTTCTAGCATGACAGTTAGGGTGTTTGGCCATCCTATCACCAGAGTAGGTCAGTTCAGGCTTTCTCAAAACCGTTGCCAGTAGTCTATTGTGGAGGTATCTTTGTGGATTTCTGGGGACCTCTCAAGGATGACTAGATGGTTATTCCCAGCTCCAGGGAGGCTACTTAGAAAACAGAACCCTAAGAAAGACACAGGGATCGCCCAATGACAGAGAAATGGATGAGAACTACATGAATCACCTGGACATGAGTGGGGGTAATGAAGGGCAAGGGTTGAGGGAAGAGAGCTTAGGGGAGTGGGAGATCCCAGCTGTATCAAGAACAGGGAGGGAGAACAAGGAATAACAGACCATGATAAATGAAGACTCCATGGGAATAGGAAGAAGCAAAGTGCCAGAGAATGTATTTTAAAATTACTATAAAGGAATCAAAGACTATTTCAGAGTCAAACATGTTTAAATTTTGGCTTAACATATTTCAGAAAAATAACATATCAAATTACTTATAGTATTATTGTTATTATTAGCTACAAAATATAATGTCCATAACGTAAACATCATAAGTAAACATTTATTGCTTACCTTTATTTTGATTCATTATTATTATATGTTTGAATATTCTGTATATCTCATTTGCAATAAGATGTGTTCACTACATTTATCTCCTTTCTTTTATATCACTTAATTGCCTTTAGTCTTGCATAAGGATAGTATAACTATTCAGCTGTTTGATTACTTACATAGTCTCAATTATCCATAATCTGAAGCTTATATTCTGTGAATAAAAAACCCAAACAGTGTTACTGACTGACCACTGAAAAGAGATCTATGTATCCCTGATTTGCCCCCAAACACTGCCTAAGACCTTAGTATAGCTTGGTGGTTGGAACTGGGAGCTGTTCTGTACAAATAGGAGTTTCCCAGGTTTTGCCTACTAGCATCAAATTGCATAATATGGATAATTGCTGAATGTACTGCAATGGTGTACCCTAGTTTAGAACCCATAATGTAGTAACTGATTCCTTAGACCTCACTTTTGAGAAAGATAGTCTGTTTTTTAATTTTAACTTATTCTTCTCTCTTGCAATATATCTTTACTACAGCTTACCCTCCCTCACTCCCCACTACTCTCCAACCCCCACCCCATCTCCTTCAGAAAAGAGCAGGCCTCCCAGGGTCATCAACCAAACACAGCACAAGTTACAATATGACTAGGCACAAACCCTCACATCAAGGCTGGGTAATGCAACCCAGAAGGAGCAAAAGGATCCCAGAGCAGGCAGAAGAATCAGAAACACCCCCACTCCCACTGTCAGGAGTCTGCCCCAAACGCCAAGCCAACAACTGTAACATGTGTGCAGAAGAACTAACGCAGACCCAAGCAGGCTCCATAAATGTCATTTTGGTCTCTGTGAGTCCAGGCACCCATGAGCTCCGCCTAGTTGATTCTACATGCCATGCTCTCCTGGTATCCTTGACCCCTCTGTTCTGCAATTCCTCTTCTTCCCCCTCTGGTACTCTCAAGACTGAGGATAATAACAAACGCCTAAAATCATGGTTTCAATTCATCAAGATAACAAGGTCTGTGGCCCAATTAACTTGGTGGGGAAACAGGCAATATATCTTGCAATGGTTTTCTTCAAAAATAATTAAGTAAAAAGTTTCAACACATCTTTAATTAAAAAGTGTCTCCATGTATATCACTTTCTGGCAAATGAAGATTTACCCTTTGTTAAAACTTATGAATAGGAAAATGTCCAAGTATAGTCTGATTTTCAAAAGATATATAAT
The DNA here is from genome assembly GCF_903995425.1 of Onychomys torridus. NCBI lineage: Eukaryota > Metazoa > Chordata > Mammalia > Rodentia > Cricetidae > Onychomys > Onychomys torridus. The sequence goes on along the minus strand of NC_050460.1, from coordinate 20,706,527 downwards.
ATCAAGAAATTTAATATGGCATTTGGAAAAATAATTCTACAGAAAAAGAGTTAAGCCAAAATGGAATAAACTAAATTTCACACCCTACCCTAGGAAATCTTATGTGTCAACTCAACACTCATTTAAAATGTAATTTTCACAGTATCATCATGTATCATATTATATTTACCCACCTTATCAAGACTAACATTCATTTATTTTTTACTATGGAACACTTCACAAATTTGTGTGTCATCCTTGCTTGGGGGCCCTGCTAATCCCTGCATCATTCCAATTTTAATGTGCATATTGCCAAAGCATTCACAAGGCTAGTCTATTCTTTCTAACTAGATGTTTTCATTTTAGTACTTAGTACTAGACCTGTATTCATTGAACAGAATCCAAAGGTCGGTCGTGTGTTATTTGTTGTTAGTCAATGGATCATGTTCAATTGCAAAAAACAAAAATGACAATATTACTTACTAAGCAATGCCGTTTACTGGTGTCACTATTACAAATGAATTGATTCAGACCTTGTGATACTTAACCGTTACCCCAGCAGTCAGAAGCAGAAGCAGGAAAATTGTGATTCTAGTGCAGCCTGAACCCAGAGCAAGATGATAACCCCACAATTTATAAGGTCAACAGAGTTTTAGCCAGCAAGCAAATTTGGTTGGAGAGTAACAAATAATTGCATAAGGAACTGGAGAGATGGCTCAGCAGTATGGTCTGCTTTTCCAGAGGACCTGGGTTCAGTTCCCAGCACCCACATGGTGGCTCACAAATGTCTGTAACTCCAGTCCTAGGGGCTCTATGGGTGCCAGGCACGCATGTGTGCAGAGATGTCAATGCTGACAAAGCACCCATACACAAGAAACTGTTTTAAATCCTTGCAAAATTATATAAATAAATAATCAATTAGCATGCTTTGTACTTACCACAGAAAGCAAAGGCTAAGAAATAGGTTTGCAGAACGAAGTATTTGGTCCTTTATGCTGGATTTTAAATGTTTGTTGGTTTTTTGTTTGCTTGGTTTTTTTTTTGTTGTTGTTCTTTTGTTTTGTTTTGTTTTATCACTCAAGATGAAAGAAAGTGATTAGCAAGCAGATGGTTACATTTCACACCATTTTTTTTTTTAAATCAAAGATGATAAAGAGGCGTCTGGCTTTAAAAATATTTGTTTATAACTCTATCTTTAGAGGATCAATGCCCCCTTCTGGCCTCAGAGGGCATCTGCATGCATATGGTGCACAGACATACACTGTTAATCCTGCTCTGCTTGGAAGGATGTTACAGCTATTGAGAAAGACTGCAAACATAATTAGTATAAATTGAGATAAAAGGCTCTTAACTGCAATCTGCATGACATGATGAAGAATTGAATTAGTAATCGTTTGAATAAAGCCGAAATGTGGGCATGAATTTCAGATTTTCCCTGAGGTTAGAATTGATTGGATTCCATAACTGATCATGCAGTGAGAGGGAAGGGGGGAATTGAGATTCTATTTATTCTAAGAACATTTGAAACTATCTCTCACATATTGATATTTAGAAAAGGGCAATCCCCAACTGACAACCCAAAATGAGATTTTGAATTTTAGTACAGAAGTCAAATCACTAAACACACACTGTGATCAACTGCGTTCAACCATTATTTAAAGGTTGCATCTGTGGACATGTTTTCAGTGATCAAGACAGCAGTGTGATGTTAAAAAAAAAATGAGATGATGCCTGCTTCGAAAATAATCAGGGCCATGTCAGAGGATAACTTCTTTGAGGTAGTTGGTACAAGAATTCCCTGAATAAGAAAACAGTCAGCGTCAATTTTAACAGGAGAAAGAATGTTTTGAAATAATATGTATTAATGTTCAACTTCTAATAAAGTTTAGAGTGTTGGAACTTTTTTAAGTCCATATTTATTGATGGCATAACATGGGCATTCTAAGGAAAAGTATAGACATGGTGAATGGGGCTTAAATTTCCATGCCTTGGGTGACTTCAATGTAATTGTTTTCTTTTCTTTTCTTCCTTCCTTCCTTCCTTCCTTCCTTCCTTCCTTCCTTCCTTCCTTCCTTTCTTTCTTTCTTTTCTTTCTCTTTGGGGCCCTGCCACCTAGATCCCAAATAAATACATGGAGACTTATTCTTACTTATGAATTCCTGGCCTTAGCTTACTTGTTTCTAACCAGCTCTTCTAACTTAAAAGTATCCCATTTCTCTTTAACTACATTTTGCCTTGGAGCTTTTAACCTTTCTTTATGTCTTTCTTTCCTTCTGACTCCATGGCTGGCTGTGTGGCTGGGTGGCTGGCCCTTGGCATCCTTACTTCCTTTTCTCACTGCTCCCTGCCCAGCTTATCTTCTAGATTTCTCCTATTTATTCTCTTTTCCTGCCAACCTCAACGATTTCTCTGTCCTGCCTAGCTGTTGACCATTCAGCTCTTTATTAGACTATTCAGGTATTTTAGGCAGGCAAAAATAATACTGCTTTACAGAATTAAACAAATGCAACATAAAATGGTACAACACATCTTTGCATCATTAAACAAATATTCTACAGAATAAACGAATGTAACACATCTTAAACTAATATTCCACAACACTTGAGTGGTCATATCCTTAAAGTGTTGATTCAGTTGTCTGCAAGGATTTACTTTGCCCAGATGTGTGCTGCTGCACCCACGTACTGCTGAATCACAACTCTTCTTAGGGATTACTCACTGTTGACAATATCAGACAACCAGAATGGTTTTCAGGCTGATAATATCTTCAAATACCGTATGTTAGAGTTTTCAACTGTAAAGAATGTCAAGTATTATTCCTGAAATACGAGATTCTTGAAAATATAGCTCCATTTCTTCCCCAGCACACAATAAAGCAGTGTCTCAGACACAGTAAAGTGAATATATTTTTTCTTGGTGAAGTTAAGTATCAGAGTTTATTCTTGATTTAGAAACATAGACTACTGGGCTTTTCAGAATGAACATTAGTACTTAATAGTTTTTTGAAATTGAATCTGAATAAAGACATAACATTTTCAACATCTCTTTTTTCCTCCATGGTGTCTTTTCATCAACATAAAATCAATGTAATTTCTAAAATTCACTATGACCTGTAATACTTTGGTGTCACATCTTGGTCTTCCATGGAGGAGTCTGATGCTTAGCTGGGGACCAGGCCTGGCTCCTGCTTGGAAACTTATTTTCTGTTCTCACTGCTTAGCTGTAGACTTCACACATCCCATCACTTGCTTCACTTCCTTTCTTAAAAACAAGACACATGTTGACATCAAGCCCCCAAAATAGAGACATTAGCATCTACTTTTTTAAAAAATCTTGTACTACTGACGTCAGTTCGGTTAGCTAGACTAGGTGGGAAATGTGTAAGGTTCTCCCAGTCTTTCAACCCTCTACGATTCTTGCTAGACACCTAGAATAAATGAGTAATTTTCCTTAAGTAAAAAAAAAAAAATAAAGTATTAGTTTCTTTATATAGTACCATCATACAGCTTCTGTTGAGAAAATAGTTCAAGTCTTTTGAAAATAAGACTTGGTATGATATGCAACACTGAATTCTTAAATTAGCTCTTTTTATTTAATAGAAATTATCACACACAATATTGACTGATCCACTGATCCACCAAATGTCTTGGGGTGGAAACAGTGGGTAACTTAATGCAAAAAGCCAGTTCAACTTTTCTGGGACTGAGCAATACAAACAACTAGGGGCTTATGGATGGGCTCTTGTGCACCAAGCTAATATCCCCAATTTAAAGTGTGTCCCTAGGCCAGTACAATAGGTTGGTAATGATTCACGTATTTAATTCACTTTATATTTTCTCAGTCTTTCATTAATTGCCTGTCATGTTCTGTTTTCCATTCAAAAGCTTTGTCATTGAATGAATTTGACAAAACTCTTGCTCTTGTGGAATTGTGAAATTTCTGTTTCGTATTAATGAGACACATGTCAAGCAAATATCATCCAATATGCTCAATGGTTATAATTGCTGTGAAGAGAAGTAAAGTAATCTACCAGGTTTAGAAATACAGGGTGAAGACAGGGATCCCATTTCTTGTGGGCCAGGAATAGTCTTTGACCAGTGATATTTGAAATGGCAGGAAGACCTTGAGAACCTAAGCTGCCATGGCTTGTATACACAGAACACTTCAACTAGAACAAAAGCAGTATGTAAAGACCATGGTGCACGCAGAGTGCTCTACACTGGAGTATCAGGAGAACTCCAGGAATGTTGGGGTGGCTGAAGTGTGACCACGAAAGAATGGCTGCCAAAGAGGTGAGAAGAAAGGAGACTTAGAAGGCATTTGACTGAATACATGAAAATAAGCAAAAACAAACAAACAAACCAAAGCAAAAAAGAAAAGAAAAAGAAAAACAGAAGAAAAGAAAGACTACAAATTTGAGCAGAAAACAGCATAATTTGATCTAACATTTAGTGGATTATTGTGACTACCAACTGGGAAATAGTGAGTTGTGTCGGATGAGAGTGATGTAGCTGAGAAGATGCGGGGCTTGAGTTAGGTGGTGCTGGAAATGATGAGAATTATCCAGCAGTTAGTCTGGCAGATTTTACAACAGTTTAGATGGGATCCTGATGAAAGAGGAAGTTCTTAGCTGGGCAGGGTGTTGCATCCAAGGTCAAAGCTATTGTGGATGCTGATGCAGGAAGATCTCATGAGACTGGGTATTTAAGATTTTCTCGGGAAAAACAAGAGACACAAAATAAACATTCAGGGACATTTCCCTATAGCATATCTAGGACAGTTTAAGTTAGAAGTCTATCATGACTATTCAAGTGTCTCTAAAGTTTAGAGTCCAGTGTGTGTGTGTGTGTGTGTGTGTGTGTGTGTGTGTGTGTGTGTGTGTGTGATGTATACATGTTAAGTTTCCTCATTTATGTGTGATTCCTTCCTCCTACTGTTTATGTTAACTTCACTTGTGTTCTCAGAGAATATGATCAATTTTTCCATGAAAGTCATCACCATCATTTCATCATATGAACCTCTGGGCAAGAGCCAGGATGAAAATAGTTATAAAATGATTTTATAAAACTGTGCCTCAGATTAAGCTGCCAGCTCAACAATGAAATGAGCCATGTTTCTCCTATGATTTGGATTTAAATAAGCCATGTTTGGCCTGGAATGTTAGTGTATCTTCTTATACTTAAGTCATGTATACTTAGTAATGGAAGAACTCCTAAAAATCAACCATGCCCAACTATGAGCTTAGTCAACTGTGTTATACTTTGTACTTTGTAAGAGCATGTGTTAAGTAAAACCTTTTAAAAATTAAAAACATTTCAAAGTTGTTTGTTGTGTAATTGAAGGATTGTTTTGAAAGTATTTTATCCCTACTACTTAAAATATTATTTGTGAAAGTACTAATGTCACAGTTAGAACTCTAGATCTCAATGTAGAAAACACTAATCTAGTTATCACATTGCAATATCAGTAGGCTTCTAATTTCTAAGTAAATTGATGTGAAAAGTAGTTACATAAACATCCATGCCTTTCTATCTGTCTTATGTACTTACATTCAAGGACACAACTATTCATTAAATCATTATTCAATAATATTTTTGTAACTGAAAACAATATGAATAGGCATTCTCTCTTGTTTTAAATAACCCAAATCTCCCAAGCTTTTCAATGTTATCCTGATATTATCCCTACTTCTAATCTGAACATCTGTTCTACTGTATTATCATATATAGTCATTTCTAAATCTCTGTTTAATAAGTTTTATTCCTTTTTCATCATTTGTCTTGCCACTAAGAAATAATGGAATGTTTTTAAGGTATTTTGGGCCCACATCTTTTGAGTATGCAACTTAATGACTATCTACAAAGCACTAGATGGAAACTATTGGTCCCAAAAGTCTGTTTTCAGAAGTCTTATTTGAGCACAATGTATAGAAAATGTTTCTCTTTCCTCCTCATTCCTTCCCCTAGTCCATCAAAAGCTTGGATCCCAAACTAATGATGTCCAATTATTCATGATGTTATTTATCTTGACATCCTGTGAGTGTGGAGGGCACTCATGTGGTTTGTCCTGTATGTGTATTTGCCTTCAGAAATAATGATTTCTCCTTTTGTATCCCAATAATTCAAAGTTAAAGATTTCTTTCGTTACTCTGTTCAGCCAGTCACCCACTAGCCCACTTCTGTTATATTAAAAACTTTTTAATATGACTCTTGGGAAACTTATACATATGCTCTGCTTTTGTACATCAATGGTAAATTATTCCTGACCATTTGTTTTCTTTCATACTAATAGCCTTTATAAATACTTACTCCATTAAAAACTGTTTTTCTGCCTAGTTATACATATTAAAGGGTAACTGAATTATCCTTGCTATACATATTTTATAACATCTTAGCCAGGGAAATATTATGAACATGTTACTTATTCAGTCCTGATACCTACAGTTACCATCCAGCAGAGAACATGTTGCTATAGGAACAATTCTTTTTGTCTACCCCATATTATTTATTTTGTATTTATTTATTTTTAATTTTTTATTTTATAAATGTTATTAATAAAAATCTTGTAATAAAACAAACATTATAAACTAAAATTAACCCAATTCAAAATCTATACATCTCAATGAACTCCTGCATTGTTATAATAGTTGTTTTGAAGCTATGAAGCTTCACATTTGACTTTTGCACTTTCATTACTGAATACATGTTTATGCTCTTATCCACACTGAGATAACCCTCCTAATGTCTAAAACCTAAGGACACACAAACCGCAGTTTACAACATTAGCAATAGATAATGCATAATAATTTGCAAGAGCTTTGAGAAAAACATGGGAAAAGAAAGCAGAAACTTCCACATTTCCTCCCAAAGGCATGCATGTTCAGACGGTGAAGGTGGAGTTCATATTTAAATGTTCATAGTTATCTTTTAGTAGAGAACCAAAACCTCAAAGTGAAATTTTCTGATAGAATATAGCATAATTCTTGAATTTCTCATGCATTGACATGTATACCTAGTCATAAATGTTTTTGATTCAGTTTCTTTAGTATCTGCAATGAGGTTTTTGATCAGTCTTCAGCATGTAGGGAGCTTGAAAGAGGGACTTTGCAGGGCAGAGCAGTTGCTTTGCTTCTCAGTTCAGGAGATCTGTCAGGGCCTTTCGCCAGGGAAAAGCTTTCTGACATGGGAGTGAGCAGAAGGGTGATCGGGGACATGGAATGGCTTTTTGTTTCCATGGAGAACTTCTAGCTTTTCCCATGGTGGGTTCTTTCTTTTTGTTGAAATTCCTTTAAAATCTGCTAGATTCACACTTGTGAGTATAAATGGAAAGATAAACTCTAAAGCTTCCTGAAAGGAGTACTTGAGTTTTTAAGATGTTCTGGTCTCTTCTGGTTTGTGCAATATTGTAAGGATTTAGAATTAGTAAAAGTGCCATATTGCATCCTTCTTTGCAATTTCGCCCTTCAACTAAAAGGACTCAACTGTCTGTGCCACTATGAAAATTAATCTTGTTTTAGCTGTTTCTATGGCAATAATTGCTTATCTCTATGACAATAGTGGTCTGGCTCTGTAATAATAACCATGTGAGAACAGAGGCAATGAGTCCCTCTTAACAATTTATTTTCATGTTTTATTTTATTTTTCTGTTTTCCTGGTCTTTCCTGTTTTCAAAAGTCTGGCTCTATTTGGCTATACCAGGGAATCTGTGCTGACTTCGCCATCTCTACCTTCACCAAAATCCTCTTTTCCCAGTATGAATGAGGCTTTGAGCTGAATTTGCAGACTGAAAAACAGTCTCAGAAAAGAAACCAGTACTCTTCCGTCCATGTAGGTCGGGGGAGGATGGTCTTCTGTATCTTTTCAAAGATGCTGACCAAGAATGAGGGCACACTCCTGTAATCTCAGAACCCAAGGCTTTGAGGCCAGAAGATTGGGAGCTCAACACCAGCCTGGTCTACATAAGCATGACCATGACTGATCAGAAAAAAAGTAATAAAATAAAATGTGCTGCCTTCAGAGTTTGACACATGGATAGCAACATTCCATGATGAGCAGGTCTTCTGCAAGTTACTTCATCACTAGTTTTCCAATGCTCCTCTCTAAAATAAAATCAAGTAAAATAAAATAACTTCCCTAAGGATTTATTGCCATGATTCTATGTTACATATATTTGGTATCTGGCAAGGAATGGACCCTTTATTTTATAATACACAAATGGGGCAATTATGGGTTCTATTATTGCCTGGATAGGTAACTATGGTGACATTATTCTATTCCCTCTGACCATAGTCTATTCCCCTAGAAAACTTTAAAATTACTGCTAAAATTTTCTACCTTGTATATTGAAAAAGTAAATCTGAACATACTTGGTGCACACTTTGCATTGAGGAAAAAGATGTTATACTTCTAGGCAGATATTGTAACTAAACAAAGCAATGTGCTGTGTGTTTTAGAAGGAGCATATGCTACAGTTGCCTTCTGGAGTGTGATGACAACAACGAAGCATAAAGACTTCAAGGGCATTGGCGTCTTTTGGGGGAGTTTTCTTCTCCATGCATTTATTTGTCATGAGTCACATTGCAGCTCCATTGAATGAGTTTTAGAAGACAGTTGTTTTCTAATTTAACTTCATGATATCTAAGCATTTGTCTGCCAGATTTTATTATTTTATATATGTATCAAATGGCCCTATATTCTAAAGAACTTATAAATATTTTAATGTCCCTGGTTCTTAAGGCTCTTGTGTAGTTAAAAGTGTTGGCGAGCTTTTGTAACCTACAGAAATTTTCTCCTGTCTGTGGACTAATCAGGCCCAGCCCTGCTTGGCTTCAGAGACAGGATGCTGTCAGGTACTTTCTAGGTGGTGTACAACAACTAAAATTTTCTGTATGAAGAATTTTAACTTTGCATTATAAATCGTTTCTCATAAAGCTTCTAATGTTTCTCTGCAAATCCTATGCCAGTCTTATAAGGGCAATAACTTTACTGTCCTTATTCACAGAGGCACTCCCAGAACCCATGACTGTGCTTTGCATAGAAGCGGTACTCACTCAGTGTTTGCTGAATAAGGGAGCTCTCCGTGTTGTTATATCGCATCCCCCATGTTGGAAAACTTATTTGTATCTATATCACAATTGTTAGTGCTAGTGCAAAGTCATCCAATTTATATTTTCATATAATATAGAGTATTAATTTTATTAATTAATAATTTGATTATTGAATTAATAATTTAATGAATATTAATATAATTTCCCAGGTCTTCTAACTTCCAAGATCATGTTCATTCTTGTACCCTACCTAAATACTCTGCACTCTGAATATTGTATTACTATTTGTAATAACATGACAGCAATTATTACTATTAATACTATTGTAACTGTTACCCTGGGATATCTTAAGTGTTCTTATCTGTCAACATTTCTCCTATTCAGAATGTCCTTTCTTTTTTCTCTTCTCTGCATTGTTCCTATGCCTCTGGAACATAATTGACCTTTACTAGTCCCTGGGACCACACAGGCAGTGCCTTTCTCCTTAGCTCAGACCTATCTGTTAAACACACTTCAGACAGTCCTGGTCAGAGTGGCTTTTCATGACCTACTTCCCTACTTCCTGTTGTCCACCTCATCAGTCATTTCCTTCATGGAGGCAGTTATCACAATCTGGAATACAATGAGTTGTCTTTGTTTCCCATGAGGATTGGATTTATTCCTTAAACCAGACTTCAACACCTTAATGACAAAGACTTCTTGTGTCCTATACAGTCACTAAATTTCAATGGTAAGGCAGTTCTTGGAATGCTCTGGAGTTTGATGGAAGTTTATTGGATGAATATATTCACAAATGAACGTTCAAGTCTCTAATGATGTCTTTACTCCTATCAAGATAAAGTACTCTCCATGCGTCTAGCTCCTTGGGGAATGTGTGACTCACTATCAAGGGGGCCTACTATTGCTGAATGATAGTTCCTCAGAGGATCTGGGCTCATTTTCTGATAGGGTTTAATCAACCTTTAGCTTCAAAGTAATAAGAAAGAGTGTGAGAAAATATTCATGCTTCATTTTCCAAGCCTCCTATTATTTTATACTTGGTTAATTATAATTGAACGCCCTCCTTTCTATAGAAATTATGTTCAGAATTTCATAGAATAGACAAAGAATGTGATTTTAACTTGAAGTGTGTTCTAAATTAGTTTTTACTACTTTGGTATACATGCAAAAATAACTTCCCATCTCATATGTTACTCTGTATTCCTGATAGGATTAAAATTCTGAACTATTTGTGTAGAGAAACTGGGAATTTGTAAGTGTGTTTTCTGAAAGAACACAGATATACCCTTTTTGAAACTGAAAGGAAATTGGTATAATCAGTGGGTATCTTCTCGACATTGTTATTTGTAATATGGAAAGAACACAGTAGTCAGAAAGGATTTGCAATGGACCGTAAATGACAACACTACAATTATTTTTGTTCTAACTTGTTAAAGAAAAACAGTCATTTTAAAACACATATTCTCCAAAATACATGTCTGGAATAGTGTGGTCAGGTCATTTAGTGTAAATGCCTGGGTAGTAAATATTTTAGGATTTGTGAACCACACCATCTCTGTTGCAAATACTCAACTCTGCCATTGTACCCTGAAAGTAATGAAAGGCCATAAGGAAATCCTAGGTGTTGCTGAGTTCCAATAAAACTTTATTTACAGCCACTGAAAATTTAATTTCATATAATTTTCACATGCCGAGAATGATATTATTCTTCATTTTTCCCATTGTTAAAAAATGTGAAAAACATTTTTAGCTTATAAATGCTAGAAAAATAGCCAAGGGGACACATTTGTTGTAGGCTGTAATTTACTGGTTTCTGGTCCAGACAATTCAACTGGAACAAGACTCAAAGTGCATGGCCTTTGATCGACCCTTATGCATCAGTATTCTCAGTGCTGAACAAAAGAAAGTGAAGTTCCAAGGGGTTAAAGGAGTTCCTTCAAGAGTACCAAAGCCTAGATAAAAAACAAACAAACAAACAAAAGAAAAAAAACAGAAATGGGTTCTACTATCCAGATTCCCAGGCTTGAAATAGGTAATGGATGAAAAATAGAATGTGAAGCTAATAACATAGAAATGATTTAGAAAAGTTTCTATTTTGATACAGGAAATGATTATGAGAATAGTTCGTTATTTAGTTTATATACAGCATTGAGTATTTAAGACTTACAAAGCAGAAAAAGGAACTAATAAAGGTCCCACATTGTTATTTATTTTTAATGCCCCATTTAGTTTGTCTACATTTGACTTACAGAAGATCTTATCTTTAAAAGGAGGAACTGAGAACTTGTAACCACAAGGAGATTTCTCATCTAATTTTTACACAGTGCCATAGGAGTTAGGCATCTTAAACTTAGGACTGGTGGTGGTGGCGATGGACGTGATGGAGCTCACTGGTCCAAAGCATGTCCTGCCCTCTGCTATTGTTTCCAGAGAAGTGACAGCTGAGCATCACACCCCCAACCATCCGTTTCTTTCTCTGTGGCCTTCAGCATTTTAATCCCCAGCTTTTGGGAGAGAAGAGTGTGCTGGTGAAATGAACAATTCCAGTTCTATCTCTGGAAATACCCAAACGTTTCCTACAGACCACTGTGGCAGCATCTTACAATGGGATTGTTCATGGAGAAGTTACAACATAAAGATGGTGCAGGCAAAGGAAAGTGCATACGCTGCTTTTTAATCCATTGTTCTTCAATGACATAGAATTTCGATTTGATGGACATGTGGGCCTTTTATTGCCTCAGACTGAATTACTCAATCTGCCTTTTGTTCTTAGTGAAAAACAGTACAATGGAGTAGAATACATTTGTTGTTAATATGATAGATAAAATCAAACTATACAAGGCAGCATGAATCTGAGGAGACAAACTGGGATTTGAATCCCCATGACACCACTTAAAGCCTTGTCATAATAGCTTAAACAGAGTCCGAGTCCTCGTTTGTAAAAACAAAGGCCCCGATAACACCAATAAAGAGACTGATGAATATAATGCCCCTGCCCCGAGGTGATTTGAATGTTAAATGAGATATCACATCTAAGGTTTCTGGATAAGTGGTATGTTAACAGCAGTGTCTTGTACAGAAGAAAACTTTGACAAATACTTGATGGATAAATTAAGGAGCGAATGGAAAGTGCCATTCTCCTAACAATTATCCAGCAAGTGTCAAGAACAAAGCTGTCCTTTTCTTCTTAGATATTCTCACTGTTTTACCAAGGATTGAGTATTGCTATAGAAACACAAACCATATGGTTTTTAACTGCTACATCCTCAGAGGTTGCACAGAAGTGCATCTCCATGGGTCTGCTCTCTATGAACACACTACCAAACCCAAATGATATCCAAACAAAGCATCATTTTCTCCTGCTCTCATACTCTTCTTAGACAAACTCTGCAGAGACTACCTAACAAACCTGAGAGATATTTTCCATAGGAAATTCCATTTTGATAACTAGACAGTTTTCTAATACCGATGCATAAAGCCCCAGCTTGCCAGTTGTACCCTCTGAAGGAACATGAAAAATGATGCAAGCTTCAAATATGTCTGAGACTCAACACAAAGACATAATGGAAAAACGCAGTTTTAAACACAGCCTTTAAACACATCTGTGTTCCCTTACACATATGTCCATGGACACAAGGCACCCTTGCCTGGGCATTTCATCTGATCATTGACACTGAGTGGTCCAGAATGTGACTCACTATGTTGAACACTTAGGATCATGCTTGAAAGTAGAGCTTCTGAAGGACTCTTTGCTGTCTGGGGCCTTAGCTGCTTTGGAAATACTGAGTTAGTCATGATGTTTATTCTCTTTATTGAAGCAGTATGTTTTTGTCCTGAATGATTTTCTACAACCTCCAAAAGCAAAGAGGAAAAAATGTATTTCTTCCAGCAAAGTCAATCAGAAAAGAGGAGCAAGAAAAAGAATGTAAGAGAATAAAAATGAAGGAAGAAAAGTTAGGGGCAAAATAAACAAGATAGAGTACGCAGGACTCCTCTTCATCTCCCTGGATGCTACATTTTAGCACTACAATTTGAGCTCTGCTTATTATCTTCAGACCAGTTCCTGCCTGTGGGCATATGAAAGTATTCAGCATAAAACACTCAAGAAGTAATCTCTTGCCTGTAGTCACTAAAAAAAAAAATGTTTTAGCCAAAGTTAAATACTTCATTATGATACATAACCAACCATGGAGTAGCTTTTTAAACATAGTTATATGAAAATTGGCTCCCATAGTAATAGCCAACATTTCCACAGAAGGTGCTATGTTCTGGGTGTACTTCTCATGGGGTCCTCCCATAGCTCAGCCCAGCCAGCTAGTTAGTGCTAGACCTGTGTTACAGAAGTTGTTATTAAGGAACAGAGAATGCAATGAGTTTACTCAGCTACATGGTTTGTAGAATGAAGGTGGAATTTGACTTTATTTATGCTTGTTACTGCTGTTGATTTTTTTTAATACTTGAGACATAGTTCCATGTTGCCCATGGGACTCTACCATGCTCTGTAGTCTCTACCATGCTCTGTAGTTCAGGAAGATCTTGAATTTCTGATCCTACTGTTCGCACGTACCTTATGCTGGAATTTGTACCTATTGCTGAAATTACCAGTAAGTGTCACTACACCTGGTTTATGTGTTGTGAGGGATGAGACCAAGCACTTTGAATATGCCATGCAAATAGCTACAGTCACTGAAAATTATCTTTCAAACTGGTGCTTTTGAGATGGATACGGGATTCTATTAATACTTACCCCAAACTGTAAACAAGTCTATGAAACTAAGAAACACCCAGAACCCAAGTCAAGGGCAAAAATGGGTCCCCAGGGTAAAACAAGCTGGTAGCTGGCTATATTCTTTACTAGCCTCAGTTTATGTATTTTCTCATCTTTGCATCCTTCATCCATATCCTTTGCTCGTTTGCTCTCAAGTGTTTTCCTTCCTCATGCCTTCCCTTTCTGTCTAAAATTCAGGTGATAGATCAAGTTTACTAGCTCTAGTTTGCACATGGAACACACTCACTACAATGGTGAACAACACAGAGTCTTCATTCTTGTTGGCTTCCACAACAGGAAGGGTTTTGTAAAAACTTATTCGCTCCCTGAGGAGTGCGTCTTGCTCTGATGAAGCAAAAGGATCATGAAGGGAAAGAGCTCATACACTTTTAGACTCATCTACAGAAAGTCCCTTGTGCTTCTGATGAATAAAACGCTTAAAAGAAAGATAATGAAACATGAGGTTGGAAGGGAGATGAGTTGGGGGTACTGAGGAGAGTTGAACGGAAGGAATGAAGGTGGATATGACCAAGATAGGTTGTAAACATACATAAAATCTGGAAAGAATACATTTAATACTGTTTTTAAAAGCTAGAAATGGGGTTGGGGATTTAGCTCAGTGGTAGAGTGCTTGCCTAGCAAGCACAAGGCCGTGGGTTCAGTCCTCAGCTCTGGGGGAAAAAAAGTCAACTATAACTAAAAGGTAGAAATGGGGAAAACCATTTTCTTTGAACCTGGATCATTTTAGAGCTTGGCCAATAAAGACATGATATTAAACTCAATCTGCTATCATTACTCCAAAGTTTACCATGAGTCACCTATTTCACTTCATAAGAAATCAAATCTAGTTTTATAGTGAAAGCACAGTTCTCTGAATTCAGGGCAATTCTTAGGGCATTGAAGATGTCTCTATTTATCCAGAGACACTCTATCCTTTTACATTTCATCTAAGCTCCATAAGCTATAAAAGATTCTTATTGATGAAAGCCTCTCTATCTTCTAATGCTTACAATGACTGGATTTAATAACCAGTTACCATAGAAGCACAGCACATACTGTGCATGTGTGCTTTGTTTTTGTCTCATAAGCAGAAACTCACGTATTTACTAAGTTGTAGTTTAAGGTATTAATATTTGGATCTTCCTTAGTAGTCATCTAACACACTCTTCCCACTTCCTTAAAGACTGATTCCAAATGTATATAAGGGATTTGAACAGTTAAACTCAGTGGAGAAGAGAAAGGTTTGGGAATTGGATTGATTCAAATGTCATACACAAGAACTTCAAAGGGAAGAAAAAGACACCTGGGAGACATTTTTGCTATGTAGAAGTATGTTTCCTTATTAATCATTCAGGGCTCATTAAGATCCAAAATATCAACTGTAAACACTCACCTTGGTTGGATTGGGGTAAATATGTATAAATTAAAATACTTTATGTTTTTAAAAACGTATTATCTTTAAACATTGATTGAGCTCCATAATCTATTGAAATGTCATCTAGTACCAGGGTTTTATTGACATATTCATTGTATTTTAAGAAATAGTTGAGTGCTGTGAGGTATTGCAATGATAATAGTTCAGTTTGACTACATACATATATTAAAACATGTATTACCATTTAGATTTAAAAAAGCTCAACTTTATTTGTATATAAATATATACACAGGTATGTAAACTGCATTCCTAAGTGTAATTAATGAGTCAATTTTAGTATTCTGTACTCTTCATGCTGAAGATTACGAAATTTAGACTTCAGCACAAATTAGAGACTTTGACCTCTTTTTGTATTCTGTTGTTCTATAGTGTATTAGGAAGTATAATCTATTCTATATAGCCATAATGTAACCACTAGAGTACCTCTAATGAAAGACTGTTTTGTGGGGCAAAATACATGCCTGTATCACTAAATCAATTTACATATTCATGAACATGATATTAAGCTAACATGTACTCAGGGTAACATGATCTTTTGTAGATACAAATATCTACTCCATTAAAAATTATTTGGTGTTTATTCTTTATTTTCTGTCAATATTTATAGAAATAAAGAAATGAGAAACTTCATGTTTAATTTCCTTAATAAGAGAAAATAATGTGGGAAAGACAGCATTTGTGTCTTGTCGTCAGCTTTTGGTACAGACTGCTGAAATACATTGCCTCTAAACTTCAGGGCAACCGAAGTTAGAGTCAAAGACATCTCATGTAATTTTGCACATTATAATTCAACAACCAAGGACATATATTTACCAACGTGTTGACTGTTTTTCTGTACACAGCTGAAGTTTTGTGTCCTTGAGCACATTTGAATAGGGTTATTTATGGAAAGAAATCATCTTGGTTTAAAAATTAAAAAAAAAAAGAAACTAAAATAATTACACTCATTATTCAAAAAATGGCATTTAACATTCGTAACTAATTTATGACTTATCCAGTACCTTTTTTTCTTTCAACATTTAGTTAGCAAATCCTTTTTAAGCTTAATATGTCAAATTGTAGGCCAAATGAAATTCCATCCTGTGCTGATAATGGATGTGTATAATAGCCACAAAGAGCTTTCATAAAGTATAATTTCACTGTGCACTGCCATAATACATAACCAATTTAATTTGAAACCAAGCCAGGAGTGAAGTAATATATTTATACAACTAATATTGTTAAAATCTTAATTTCGTCCTCTCTTGTTTTAAATTACAAGTTCCTCCAGAATAAAATCGACTTCTGAAGAGCCTAATGGTTTTTACTTTCCCTTTCTTATCATGATAGCTTTTAGAGATTGCCCACCATCTTTCCACTTATATTATCCATGGGACACTTGAAGCATTAATGTAGAACGGGCATGGGCCTATGGAAAATTGGACAAATTACATTTCTTAATTGTAAAATGTATATAATATATAAGTGCTTAAGAATTTATTATCTTAAACCTTATTATATACATTATTGTAAATAAAGGTACATGTACTATAAATTTAAAACTACTATTACATAAAATAAATACACTTAAACTTCTCAAGACCTATCATTTATGTTTCTTTCAACATGCATTAAAATATGTATTTCTAGGGGCTGAAGATAGCTCAGTGGTTAAGACCATTGGTTGCTTTTCCACAGGTCCTGGTTTCAATTGTCAGCACTCACATGATGACTGACAACCATCCATAACTACTGTCCTAGAGATCCAATACCCTCTCCAAGCCTCTGCATGCACTATACTCATAGTACCCAGATATACATGCAGGCAAAACACCCATACACGTAAGATAAAAGTAAATAAATCAAAATTATTTTTAGCTGGGCGGTGGTGGCCCATGCCTTTAATCCCAGCACTTGGGAGGCAGAGGCAGACAGATCTCTGTGAGTTCGAGGCCAGCCTGGTCTACAGAGTGAGTTCCAGGAAAGGTGCAAAGCTACATAGAGAAACCCTTTCTTGAAAAACAAAACAAAAAAATTTAAACTTGTATTTCTAGTAGTAAAAACACAATTCCCAATATGAATATGTATTTATACATATTTACATATATTTCTTGCTATTTTAGGGCAAAAATCTTAAGGTTATGTTGTGACTGATATATTTGATACTTTTGTGTATGAAGTGGCCTTTGTAGGTATGGTATCTGTGTTGGTACCGTGGTATGTCACTTGGATTGTGACAGTTCTTTGTCGCAATAATATGCTTGCTTTATTGTCCTTGTCTTCATGGGACCTACATAAATCATAACAAACTTATTCTGACAATTATATAAAGAAAACATTTCCTGAAGACAAAACAAATTTAAATAGTTCAGTCTAGCAGATATGTGTGCTAAACTTTGTAATAGAAAGTGCAATGTGGGCTTCTAACAGTTACAGTGGAGAACCAGTGTGAACAAGCAGTGTGAGTATTGGACCTCTCAGGATACTCACATCACCATTGACCATCATTGTATGATTTGAAATCAAAGCTAAAGAAACCTAGTGGTAAATGAAAGAATTACCAGCCTGAAAGAACTACGCTGCCTAATAAAATATGTATGTTTTAATGCCCTGCAAACTATAAATTTACCTCAAAACTCAATTTTGAGTATACTCAGATTTTATTTGATTTCAGTGAAATTTAGAACAAGATTTGCTGATTGTATTCTTTCTTTTTCAAATAGTGGCTAGCATTCAGAAGCTTCCCGCTGCCTCTGTTCTAACAGACATCAACTTCCCAATGAAAGGTCGGAAAGGAATGGTGGACTGGGCAAGGAATTCAGAAGATCGAGTCGTGATTCCAAAAAGCATTTTTACTCCTGTGTCATCAAAAGGTAATAGTGAGGAATTATATGAGCTGTGAACCAAACATTTCTGACAAGGTCACTTAGTAAAACATATATGTCTTCATATATCACATAATATTGAAATCCTTTACTAATATGCTTGTAAACCCATTTTGTAAATGTAAACAACTTGTCATTGGTTTTTAAACAGCAGATTTTCTTACAGAAAGGATTTATTAGAGTGGGGGAATATAACCACAAACTATTGATCTAAGTTAGTGTGTTCATATTTCTCTAACATTTTCATCCCAAAATAAAGTACATGGCCTAATACTTTAACTTTAGACGTGGAACTGTGATTGCATTTTCTCTTCAAAGTCATTTTTGTGTATGTTTGTTCATGTCTCATCTTAAAATGCACTTTTATTTGCAGATATTATTTTGGTGTAAGTAACACATCTAAGAAAAGACTACCTTCTACTAATAGCTTAAATTCCTTCTAATATTAGCTTCAAAAAGAACTGTGGTCTTAGATCTCACTTTGGTGATCCTGAACTTACTCTTAATGCTACTGAACATGCTGGCTATTTCCCCCATATCATTGAGAACTGAAATCCTTTTGTGGACTGGCGGAAGGTTCTAATCTGAGCCTGGTCAGGAGAAAGATTGATAGTTATTCAAAACCATAAAAACACTATTGTCTACAACTACCTGGGCAAGGTGATGAGGCTCACTTGCCCTAGGCATGACCAAGACTGAATGTCTTTCTCTTTGCCTTTGAATGAGTATTGAAATGACCTAGTGATTAATGGTTTAAAGTTTCCGTGGTTGTAATTTTGTGTGGTTTTACTAATAGTTTTTTACTTTGTTCTTCCTAGAATTGGATGAGTCATCTGTATTTGTTCTTGGAGCAGTCCTATACAAAAATTTAGACCTAATTTTGCCCACTTTGAGGTAAGCTACAAAAGAATAAGCTGTTGTAATCTTTGTAATTTATTTTAAATGTGATTATAGTTCATTCCATGAAATAGCCAAACTAGCTTTACTAATACAAAGGGTTTCTTAAAGGAAACAGAAAAGAGCAATTTAATGAATAGCTTATTAGCATTATTATGTATTTCAAAACAACTACCAAGGACAATTTTGGTATCTGATTAAAGCTCCACTACTCTTTTGTAACTAATCATGAGTTGCCTGAAGAGTAGAAAGAAAAAATGAAAAAAAAAAAAGCCCTCACCACCCTCTAATAGAATGAATAGGTCATTGTAAAATTCATCTGTCTTCCCCTTTTCTTTGTACTTAATGATACTTTCCTCTGACATTATAGGAAATTAGAGAGTCATGGTAGCTGGGAAAACATAGTTTTGTTCTTCATTTGCACAAGATCTCAGTTTGCTTCAAAATAAAATTTCAATTACAGTTACATTGAGAATAAATGCTCCTCAATTAGAAACTATTTTTGGAAGAAACCCATCTATTTTTTCTCTCAGATATTAAAAAAAGGTTCAATTAATAATTCCACCAACATTCATTCCTGTGCTCTATTGTCTTACCCACTTTATTAAACCGCACAGGGAATATCATTTGCATCTATTTGCATAGTGATCTTGTTACTCAAGATGACTTACTTCCTGACAGCACCTCATTCTCAAGGATGGAGACCAAGTTTTATTCTGGCTAACACAGCCATACTTGCTTTGAGCTCTCCCAACATACCCTCATAAATAAAGCCTTATGTTTTCAGGGAGGAGAAGCTATGAATAATGTGTACAGTCTTATCAGAGGCATAACAAACAGTCTAATAAATAAAAACAATTAGAGTTTAACCCAGCAGAAACAGCCTCCTAACAAGATAGCAGACACTAGTCATTATTTCTGGCAGACATTCTCTGTGCTCATTCCTAATGTAGGTTGTAGGGCATGATTGATGCGTGGTCTCTCCCGACCACAGAGTTCTTCTCTGGATTGAGTTTGGACTTGTTTGATTGGATAGATTTGAGTTGGGTTGTGCTCTGCCTTAAAAATATTTTGAAACTAGTATGTTTATATTAAACCTTTCCACTGCCTTTGTATGTATAGATACAGATAAGCTATATCCATGCCTGTAAAACTCAAAAGAAGAGGTGTTTTCCAAGGTCAAAAGTGCTTAAATAAAGTTAGATCCTTACTTCTGAAGAGCACTCACTTTGTCACATTCATCATTGAAGAACTGTTGTCTAGACACTATCAGGTGACTTGTTTGAATTTCTCTTGAACATATTAAAAGCTTCCAAAACTTCTCTAGTCTCACAGTAATTAACTTCATCTGCCTTCAGCTCAACTTTAAATAGAAACCCTTCATGGATGATGCTTGTACTCTTTGCTGCTGAGGTCTACAGGGAATAAAAAAATATCCAACCTAAAAGCATAGGTTTTTATTATTTCCTTGATTATTGTGATTATTTCCTTCCTGGAAAGGCCAACAGAGTTGCATAGTTAATCCTGTTCTTAATAATCTAATTAAATATTCTCACCTGTACAATGGGGAAGGCACTTCATTCCAAGTTCCAGAAATTAATATAGTCAACAAAATTGGAAATTTATCTAGAGATATTCCAGTTTTACAAAAGAAAAAAAATACAGTTCGACATTTTTTTTTTAAATTGTGGCAAAGACAGTTGTTTCTTATGATGTATAAATAGAGTTATGGGTCTATGGTAAGTTATTAAGTGAATGGAGCAGAGAATCATCTGGAAATCTGGCTCTCCTAACCCACTTGTGATACAAACAAATTCAGATTGGCCCTGGGGCAAGTTACTATGTTTCCACATGAAAAATGTGGGAAATGATTTTAAAGATTCTTCTTCAAGCATTCTTCTTTACTGTAGAAGGTAACTATATTTTCTGTAGACCAAAGACCTCAGTTACCTTCAAGTAAGAGTTGGAAGTATATGACAAGTCCAAAGTCATAGACAGATAGGGAAATAGATCATGTGTTTACTGCACAATTGATTGACTATTGATTATAACAAAGACTGCCTATTTAAAAATAACTGGAAGAAAGGATTTGGAATGTTCTCTTCACAAAGTATTGATTTTTTAAAAATGATCAATATGCCAATTATTCTGTTAGAACATTACATATGTAAACAGTATTGAAGCATCTCCTAGTCTTCATAAATCTGTACAATTATATCAAGTAGAAGTATTTAGATGTTAAGCATTATATGTAGTTATTCTGTAAGTAACTGTAGGAGACACTTATGTGTCAATCATTATCCAGAAGTGATGTTAATAGAAAGCTCTGCATGAGATGTCTCCTTAAGTGCTGTTTGAATGGAAAAAAGGCTAGTGTTTAGTTTTCATTTTTGGCTATTTAATGTCTGAAATGTATCCACTAAGCATTCACAGTGTTGTTTTCCCACTTTTGAAAAATTCCTCCAGAAATGTAAGATGAACTGTTAAGGTATCAGAATTGTATATTTTGGTATAATTATTTTCAAACAGAACTAGGAATTACGAGAGATGATGAGATATGATGGTTCAAATAAACATAATTAAGAAAGTTTCATATAAGAATACAGATTGAATTTGATCTTCTTTTTTAATTTGTGTAGTTTTTCCACTCGCCTCATTGTGCTTCCATCCGTGATTTTTATTTTGCTTCATGACTGTCTTCCTTTTTAAATTTGAGAAATTTCACAGGCAGTGAGATGGCTCAGCCTATCAGCAATCCTGATGACCTGGATTTGAACCCCAGGATCACCAGGGTGGGATGAGAGAAGTGATGCCTGCAAACTGTCCTCTATATAGATGCTGTGGCATGTACACACACACACACACACACACACACACACACACACACACACACACACACAAATACACACCATGAGTAAAACCTTTTTCAAAATGAAAAGATAAACTTGAGACAGTTTGAATGGTTCCAAGTAAAGGAAGTACACTCCAATTGAGTCTAAATTATATAGGTGCTGTTCTCTGCACCCAGTTTTCATCCTTTTTAAAAACACATTCTTACAGCTTAAACTTAGGCAAGCCATCTGGATGTAGTGATGCACTACTAGAATTCTATCATACATGAGGCAAGGGTAAGAGTATTGAGGGTTTGAAGACACTCTGGGTCACATATATGCATACAACTCTGAGTCACAAAATATGCATATGTGTGTCCCAGGAGAGGACAACAAATGGGCAATCTTAGGTTACTCTGCTGGTGACAGTCTGGCCTGGTACAACCAAGGCCCAGGTTTTCCATTTCTTGCCCACTCTCTGGCCATGAGAGAGCCTAGAAAGCTAAGTTTGATAGCCTAGACCAAAGGGCTCATTGAGGGAGGTGATTCAGCCGTACTCATATCTAGAAATTCCTAAATCTACAGCCTGGCTAGCTCAGTAACTGCTGTGGAAAGTTTATATCATTCCATTACAGTTTTAGGGCCAATTTGGCAATGTCAAGAAACTGAGAAATGTTATTTCCTTGATGTAGCAATTATACTTCTAAAAATTTATCTTAAGAAAATTATGTCTAAGATAAAAGAATACTGTATCCAAGCATACATCAAGCCTCAGATTCTACAGACAGCTGTAAACAATGGTTTAATTGATCGGATGCCAGGTTTGTGAGGAAACCATTACTTCTGAGTATTTGAAGAGTGGTAAGACATAGGAAAATAAAATCATGTGCTTAATGTATTTTAATGTTGATGTTAACATGTGAGATAACAAAAGGAGTCTAAAATTTTATTAAATTCCATTTTTTTATTAAATTTTATTAATATTACTTTATTAAAATTGTATTAAATTCTGTTGCAGTATCAAAATTCTAGGGAAGGTCTTAAGATATGACTTAGCAGTTAAGATCACATACTACTCTTTCTAGGACTGGAGTTCCAGTCCTGCACTGAAGTCCAGTGGCTCATAACTATTTGTAACTCAAGATCCAGGATTCTGTTGACTTCTTTTGGTCTCTGAACACATTGCACTTACATGCACAAGCCCACATGCAGACACACACATCATTGAAAAACTCGTAAAATCAAGCATTAAAATTTGCTACGTGAAATAAATAAAATGCCAGAGATAAAATAAAGACAAATAAAGAGCTACAGTGTTTTCACAATTCATAGACAGTTACCTTGTAGAAAAGGAATTAAATACAAATGAGAAGAGAAAATTATCTTAATATTACTGGAAATGATAGAAATGAAGACCATCACTTTCACTGGCAGGCATTCAGAAAAGAGCTTGAAACCATTGGCTTGCTCAGGACTGAATGTTCCATAGGCTTAGGTCCTCAACTATGAACCACCTTGCTTTATTCTCAGTGTGCAAAGAAATGCTTTCATTTTATGAGTTTCTGAGTCTTTCTTTGTGCTATCATAGAGACATTTGATATTAAAATTATCCTGGGTACCAAACTGACATGACTAATTGTATAAAATAACGTAGTACTACATTATGCATAAAAATCTAGGCTTCATTTAGCCAGGCCTTTTAAAAGGGACTTATGTCCCGGAGCATTAGCATTTTTTGAGATTCTAAATTCTCTATCTGTTAGTAAACCACACTTGAAATCCAGTCTGTCACCTCACCCACTCCACCAAGCCTGCTGCTTCCAAACTTGAATGTCTGATCTGTGATTTCTAAGCAAACCACCTATCATCTGATTTTTAACTCAATCTATATGTGTAGAGTCATTTATTTTGTCATAGTGTGTGTGCATGGGTGTTTTGCATGCATGCATGACTGTGTACCGTATTTTTGGAGGCTAGAAGAGAGCTTTTACTCCATGGGGACTGGAGTGACAGATGGTTGTGAGCCACCACCATGTGCGTGCTTGAATTATACCTGGGTCTTCTGGTAGAGCATCCAGTGGTCTTCACTGCTGAGCCATCTCTCCAGTCCCCGGTTGTAATTTTAGAAGTAAATGTATTTGTATTATTCTGATGAAGTCCTTTGGTTACCAGACTATGCCAAGTTTTCTATTGTGTATTTGGTTCCTCCAATTTGGGGACCGTATTTAAAGTCATTAGGATAGTTGTCATCGTTAAACCTCATGAATTAATACTGTAAAAACTGAAAGTGACTAGGGATTTTGAGGGCTGTCAATAAGCAGTTAATATATTTTTTTCATATCATGATGGGCTATACTTTTCATGTGTCATCTATTTTGTGGTCCCCTTCACCTGTTTTTCTATTACACACAACATTAATTTTTGTGAGAAATAGCCATAACATGAAATTTGTCACCATAAATATTTTAAGTGTCTGACATTGTAGATAACTATGTTCATCTGTGGTGTAGCAGGGCTCTAAAATTTCTTTCTTGAAAAACTGAGGAACTTCTCTTTCAGTCTGCTTCAATTTTATAGAAAAGTAGAAGGATTGGAGTTGGCTTTTCCTTAAATGTTCTAAGAATTCTCCAGTGCAGCCATCTGGTCTTGAGATTTCATAGGTGATAATATTTAAAAATTATCATTTCTCATTAAACCTCCTTACTAGTTTCATATTTTATGTACTATAGTTCATATATACATGTGTATGCCTATCCATATATATGTATATA
Source organism: Onychomys torridus (assembly GCF_903995425.1). Taxonomy (NCBI): domain Eukaryota; kingdom Metazoa; phylum Chordata; class Mammalia; order Rodentia; family Cricetidae; genus Onychomys; species Onychomys torridus. Next base: position 20,681,936 of record NC_050460.1, on the reverse strand, counting down.
CACATGAACACATGTATATATAATATATTAATACATATATGTGTAAATATATACATATATATCATTGTATTTATATAGATCCATATCCATAGGTCTTTGCAGATATTGATTTCTTCATGACTTTGTCTTAGAAGACTACACATATCCAAGAATTGACCTACTTTGTCCAGGGTATATTGTTTGTTGGCACAGAACTAATTGTTCATACAAATTGTGGTCTTCATTTCTTCTGCAGCTAGATGAAATATTTCCTCCTTAATTTCTGAATTTTATTATTAGAGACTTTTCATCTTTAAAATATATCCAGCTAAGAGCTTGTAAGTTGTGTTGATATTATAGAATGCATCTTAGTTGTGTTGATATGTTTTCAGTTTTAGTTCCTATTTTGACTTTTCATTTTTAGTTCCTGAAGGTATAAATTTGTGTTTCTGTTTTATTTGAGGTCTTCCTTCTTTTATGTTTACCATTCTAAATTTACCTCTTAATACTGTTCTAACTGCATTTCATAAGTTTGGTTTATGTTTTATTTTTAGTTACCGTAAAGAATTTTCTAGTGTCTCTCATGATTTCTTCCATAACTCACTAGCTGTTTTTGAGGGTACATTAATTTTTGACACATTTGCAAAATGTCTTGTTTTGAAGTTGATTTTCAGGTTCATGTTGGTATGAACTCAATCTTTTTCATTTTACTAAGGCCAGTTATGCAGCCACAGGGGTGACTTATCATGGAGAATGCTCAATAAGCATTCATAATAATCTGTGATCTTCTGAAGTTGCATTAAGTGTACTGTGTCTGTCTTCAATGTTGCTCATGTATTATTGTTCCTTTTTGTCTTTATTTGACCATTATTGCAGTGTGCTATGAGAGTTCAGATTACTGAATCACTGTCTACACCTCCCTTTAATTCTGTCAATATTTGCATTGTGTATTTGTATCCTATACTCCTAGGAGTGTGTGCATTTATAATTGTCATAACTTACTGGTGTTTTGACTCTTTTGTTTCCATTTAATGTTCTTCTTGCTCCTATGATAGTTTTCAACCTTATATCTACTTGTTCTGGCATTATTATAGCCAAGACTGCTTTCTTTGGTTACCATTTGGAATGTTTTTCCATCCTTTTATTTTCAGCATATGAATATCATATTGAAAATGTCTTCTATATATGTCTGCAAGGTAGTTTAATCACACTTTTACTTTCCTGAAGAATAAGTGAATACCAGTGCAAACCTCAAGGACACAGAAGAACTTTATTACTTTAGTCATGAAATCCATTTGGCTGTAAGATATGCTTTCTTAGCAATGTATACCACTGTGCAACCAGCCAGGAAGCATTAGGAGATCACAAAACCTGACGTGGCACGATGGGAGCCAGCTATTCACTTATGTAAATTATAATAAATTGATGGAATAAATTAAAGCTAACTTTGTGCAATATATACATTTTTAAAAAGGAGCCATTGCATAATGTAAATCTTTTTTTTACTCTATTAGGGCTTTTACTATGATATTGCCATTACAGTTGAAATAAACTTAATAAAAAGATTATTTTCTTTTGAATGTACTATTCCACTAAATAATCAAATTGGTTTGAACATAGAAATCTGCCAGGTATAATGAAAAATGACACTATATTAATGCTAGTAGTCATTCTTGCCCTCCCTGGACTTAGACTCTTACAGATGGAAACATGTAAGTCTGCTGGATGGTGTAATAAACCTCAATGCATGTTTCTTTGAGATGTGTGAAGCAAAGGGATAGCCACATAAATGAGACAGGTACACCCATAGGCATAACTTGACACACAGAATTTTTCAAATTCCAAATATGCTATAATAGCCACACTTCATCAAAAGCTGTAACACAGACCCTCAAGTAGCTGAGGAGCCTGACTCAGCTAATGCCCTGTACAGAAAGTTCATCTTTGCTTTATTTGCCATTGATCATCATCCACATTCTCAAACACAAAGAAAACTCATAATCATCTTGCTAAAAATATCACACACCTACATAGAATACCCATTTTTCAGTCACTTAGTCACTTACATAGACTGCAAATCATGGAAGTACATCCCTATTGTAAAAGCAACCTAACATAATTGTAATGATCATGCTTGGTGTTTTATTAGTAACAGGAAGAATTATTCTAAGCAGAACAAAAGTAAGGAATTTGATGAACCCATCAGTATTTTATTTCCCAGAAACTAAAGAACTCACATACATTCAGGCTAAGCTGAGAATGAACGTGCATTTGCAAGCTCAGGCCTGAGCAGCTCTCCTATGGGAATCGTGCAGTGTTGTCTTCTGGTAGTGAAAACACATGTTCCTCCAGAATCCATACTAATGTCATCACTCACCTGATGCTCTTCCAGACAGATTTCTTTTCCATTAATTCTCACCATAACCTATGGTAATGTCTACCCACAAAGGAACAATAAATTGGCAAGGGGAGCTCTTGACTTTTACCATTTTGTTTTATAGTCTTTCCAATGCAGTTTCCCTTCAATCGATATGTTAAATGAAACTCTCTCTGTTTATAATCACTTTCCCCAATAGGAAAATAAAATAAATTAAGGATACATTTGTGCTTTTCTTTTCCTTTTTCCAGGATATTTTCTACCACACTGGATGCCTTCTTGAGTGTTTAAGAATATTTAAGAATTCATTATTTGACAATGCTAAATGTATGAAAAATGAGTTAAAATAGTATTCCAGACAAAGTATGCTTCTTATCCATCTGCTATAGAACAGTCTAGCATTCATTTGGGGTGAAATTGTACATCAAATAGCATACCAGAAGAGAAAGGTTACCACAAATAGAAAAGGATCTGTTGTTTTACCTTATCATAATTCTAGGAATCCAACCATGCAGGTAGTTCAGAAAACAGAGTGACTCATACATTTAAAACACCCCTTTACCATATGATCAAGCAATCCCCAGGAATTTACCCAAGACATTAAAATATGTGTCTACACAAAGTATATATCATAATTATTCCTAATAGCCACCCATGAATACCTATAAAGGCTAAATTACCATGAAATGAATCAATGTTAGCTTGTTGATTTGGTGAATCCATAAATTATAGTATAGCTGACCTGAATTTCAAAAATACACTGTGAATTAAGTCAAACACAAAGTCTGTATGCTATATTGCTAGAAAAGTTAAATTTACAGTGATAGCACATCTGTGCTTGTCTAAGACCATGGAAAGGTGGGGTCATCGGCCGAGGAGTTCAAGGACAATGCTTAGCATCAAGGAGAAATTATCTAATTTGATGGATAGTAGTCCTTGCATGGTAATATGCAGAAGCATTAAAGTATATAATTAGGATTTGTGGGTTTTAAATGCAGTCTTAGAAAACAAATTTTAAAAAATGAACTCATGTTTGGTACATATATAAATTCTCTAAAATAGAATTTGCCTATTAGAAGAACAAATGAGAACAGTTGATTTATTTCAAACCATCAATGAGGCATGAATATACTTATTTCTTCAAAATGTGAAAAACTACAGTCAAATTTTTAAACCTATAAATAATAGATGATATATAATATATGTTTTATATAAAAATATCCATATAATTTTCTTTCTTTTTTTTCTTGGTTTTTTGAAGACAGGGCTTTTTTGGGTAGCTCTGCCTGGACTCAAACTCACAGAAATCTGCCTGCCTCTGCCTTCCCAGTGCTGGGATTAAAAATCTATATCACCACCATCCAGCTATTGATAATTTTCTAGTTATGTATATGATTATATGAAGTCTTTGTGAGTGTTAACCTGGCAAGGTATTTCAGAAGAGAGATGTTTCCCAGATTGAGAACATTGTATTAAAGTTCTGCATGCTTTCACCTTATATCACAGTTTTCCATCTTCATGCATTTGGGGGAAGTAAAAACACAAACCAAAATAAAACTGCCATGGCAGCACTTGGCAATATGAATATTTGGTCTCCTGGAGAAGAATGGTGGGAGGTCTTCCTTGAGATAAATGAGTTGTACTCATTCATAGGTTGGCTGAGAGTTTCAATTCATAGCTTCTTTACTCTTTTCTACATATAAAATGATTAAATGCCTTTAGTTCTCCCCAGAATTTCTAGTCTCTGAGAAAGCTTGTTCATAAGAGTGCATTGACTGCATCTTTCAGTGAACACTTCGCCTGGGTCTATGCTTTTACTAAGGATGCATTACTTAATGTCATCTCAATATGTATGGAGTGGCATGAATCAGTTTCCATCAATCATTTCTGTTTTTAATCATTATTATTCTGTTTCAGAAATTATACTGTCGTTAATTCTAAAATCATCGTGGTCACAATCAGGCCTGAACCCAAAACAACTGACTCATTTTTGGAGATAGAGCTAGCTCACTTGGCGAATGTAAGTATCATGTCCTTGACTTTGAGCTGCTTACAGGATTACCTTTGAATGGGTTAATGATCAATATTTTAACTAATAAAACCAGAGCACATTTTCTGTCTTTCTATAATCACAAATGAATTTACTTATCATGAAATTATATAGAAGCAGACAACCATGTAATTCTATGCTTTCATTCATGATAAAACTGTCTTCAATTTATCCAAGAGGATAATTAGTAAATTGTTCATTTGTCTGTGCATGTGGGTTTACTGAATTCTTGTTGTGTCCTTGGAGTCAGAATGCAAATAAGAATCTATCTTACTATGTAGTGGAGGAAAGTGATGTGGATTTAAAATTCATTTAGCAGTTCAAAACTATGAACAATTCCAATGAGAGGAATTAACTTACAGGATATTATGATATTTCAATACTGAAGGTAATGGGACTGTAGAGATGGCTTAGTGATGAAAAGCACTGGCTACTCTCCTGGGGGATTCAAGTTTAATTCCCAGCATCTATAAGGCAGCTCACAGTATGGAACTCAAGTTCCAAGGGCTCTGATGCCCTCTTCTGGTTACCATGGCCACAAGGACCCCATTAGATGGACAAATACACATGCAGGCAAAACACCCATAAACATAAAGTATTTTTAAATTGATTTAATATATAGGGTGGCATGTAAAAGTGCTAATACTTTTACTTTTAATCTTTTCACTCTTACCCATACTTTTAGTAAGGAATTGTTAACATTGTCTGGGTGCTCTAGCACTCTGAATTGTGACTGTTCATGCCAGAATGACTAAAGCCTTTCCCTAAATCAATCTGACTGCAGCTGAGTCTTGCAACTGGGTCTTATTCAGCCAGGCATAAATGTAAAATTACTTCCTATCATTTCTACATTTAATTAAATAATTAAATAGTTAATGGATTATGGCAAGGGATGTGGTTCCTATCAAGAGCCTCCTTATGCCACTTCCCCTCTTGTATTAAAAAAGGCCATCACATATTTGCATGTTTTTATTCTATTTTCCTATTCCTAATAATGTTTTTGTGAAGTCAATTTTTGTAGTAAAGAAAACAAAAAGTGATTGAATTGTTTTCTCAAGTCCATGTAGTTAATGAATAAGAGAGTTTGCATCCCCCTCCTTTGGGCTATAAAACTCAAATGTTTCTGCTATTGTGTAATTTCTGATTTCGCCCAGAAATCAGACTTAGTCTTGTAGAAACAGATAATCATCTTCCCTGTGAACTACATTATCGTAAGAGGCTGCAGGCTTTGGGACTGTTTAATGAAACTGCAAATCTTTCTGTAATGACTTTCCAACATTGTAATTAATATTTAAAATATTAGATCTCTCCTGCTTTTGATAACATGTGACCAAGCTGAAGATTTATCCTCAGTATCTCCTTCTTCATTACTTTACTGTACTGAGAGACACATTAGCTTTTTAAAAGGAAATCTACTTATTCGTGTGTTCAAAGTTTTGTGAGATTTATCTTTTTAGTTTGTTGTTATAGTTTCTCTTAGAAATGCCTATATAGTTACAGGAAGTAAAGTAATGAGTTATTATTTGAAACATAATTCTAGGACTAGCAAATAAGTAGTAGTGTTAGAATTTGCACCTTGCTTCCTGTGCAAAAGATACTTAGAGAAATGTATTCTGGCGAATAGAAAAAGAATAATCGCAAATATAATTTCAATGAAAAAGTCGTTATTACTTTTCTCATCCCAATGAACAAATACTTCACAAAACAACTTCAGTGAAGGATGATTTATTCTGCCTCCTGGTTTTGGAGGATCTGGGCACAGGTGTGGCCCTACAGGTGTGGGCACAGGTGTGGGCAGTGTGGTGAGAGTTGGAGTCACAGCGGTTCTTCCCTTCTTGGTGATCAGGGGGTTTAGAGAGGAATGGGGTGCCACTTATAACCTTCTTTTTCCTACTAGGTCTCTCCTCTTGAAGGTTCTACAGCCTCCCATTGGCTGACTTAACTATCAATACATGAGTTTGGGAGGGACATTTCGTACTGAAACTAAAACACACTCTTATAACTTTACTAAGGCTATTTAAATTGAACGTGTTTGTTATATGAGTCAAAGTTTTCGGCAAATATGTATTTGTCAGTTGACATTTTAAATAAGGTAGACCACATATAAAAACATCATTGTCTATGTATAGGAAACAATAAATTGTAAACAATTTTGTTGTGAACCAACTTGATCCTGTAGTGCCATGAAAGTCAGCATGGAAGTATTTCGCTTGGAAAGGATTCAGTGGTTTTTAAAATTTTGTAAATAATTGTATTGATCAGATTCCACCCCCAAATTTTTCCCATTGTAAAAAATCCATATTGAGGAGAGTGTAAACAAGTTTATTAAACTAATGAGGCCAAGAGAGAATGGGCGACTATAAGGCTTATTAAACTAAAGGGGGCATGATTTGATGTCCTCCTGACTTTCAGTTTGGATGAGCTCCTGGTTTCAAACATGGCTCCAGCTAGCGTTTATGGACTGGTGGTGCTCTGGACAATCCTGCACTTCTTCTATTTTAAATATGTATGGCATTGTTCTTACAGTATTTATTGCACTTCAGGCTTATGGTTCAGAATTTTTAACTCTTATTACATTTAAATTACCATGAAAATTTGATACTGAAAAATATTTTATTCTTCACTGATGAAAAGAATGTGTGACTGATTCACTGAATATCTTGATATTTATTGCCAGTCATATACTGGCATTTAATATTCTGATATTAGTTTATTTCCATTAAAGAGATTATAAAATAGCCAATGCTGAAATATTAAAATCTCAGCTAGAATGTAACAAAATTCATTTTAATGTGAACACTGAGGCAAAAATTAGCTACAGCTTCATTATTTATACAGATATTTGCACATCCATTGATTTTATCTTTGCAATTGAAGTATTTGGAATATAAGAAATCTATAGTGGCAAATCTGTCTATATTTATCAATTTTCTTATAGTTAAAGCATCTGCTGCACTGCTCTGAGCGCAGCAAAGGATAACAACTTGCAAATGGAACATGCTTCATATGTCAAGTGAATAAAACAGAAAATGGGGATTAAAAGTTATAGCGAGTCTAGGGAAAAGCCTATTAACATTTTGTAAATGAAATCTGTCCTTTTAAAAAGCTTTTTCACAAATAGCATTTATAGTAATGTTAAATGTAATAAGGCCCTTGGGAGCCCGCAGGAATAGGAAAATAGAAGATGGAACTATGCCTTCCCAAATGATATTCAGCAAAGTCAATTGCCACTCTAACTAGCATAGTCATTAATGAGCAGTGCACCATTCTCCGTTCACCTTCTCAGTGTTGACACTTCACTTTTGTGAGCTATAAAGTAAAAGTGTCTGATGCCTAATGTTTACACATAGCAATCATTTGTTTTCAAGCATTATCAATGTTACTTTTCCCAGAAAAAAACAGACATTTGTATTATGTATCACTGTTGTCATTCAGAATTAAAATCCTTTTTTTAAAAAAGATTTATTTATTTATTATGTACACAGAAGAGGGAGGGCACCAGATCTCATTACAGATGGTTGTGAGACACCATGTGGTTGCTGGGAATTGAACTCAGGACCTCTGGAAGAGCAGCCAGTGCTCTTAACCTCTGAGCCATCTCTCCAGCCCCAGAATTAAATTCTTACATATAAAAATTTTGGATTCTAGAAGATATATGTGAAGTTAATAATTTTATTGAAAATAATTATTGAGATTTAAATAAAGACAGTAGCATGCATCAATGTATATACACAAGTACATACACACACACTCCCTCTCGAGTGTTCTTTGGATGATAATTTAGACCTGCTGGACCTTTCCATGGTGGATGGCACCCATGGATGTAAGGATGAGTAGGAAGATTAGACCGTAAATGCATTGTACTTCTGTCATATGTTTCAACTTTGCAAGTCTGAAAATTTACTGTTTTTCCAAGTAAAATATACTTATGTGGTCCTTTCTGTTAAGGGGGAAATATGGTCTGAATCGTACTGGTTTGCAATCTAATCTTGGATAAAGCAAGCAAACAAACAAACAAACAAGCAAAAGTCAATCCTGTGTGTAGGAAGCTACTGCTTCTGCCTATGAATGCTGTGAGGCAAATCATCTGAGTTATTTGTAGTTCCTGAAGTAGATGTATGTGAAAATTCTCATGGGAATTTGGGCCTGTGTGTTTTACTTCTTTTGCCAGATTCTTATGTGATAACACACCAAGCTTACAAATGATAAAATTTGATATATGCTTATGAATAAAAATTGATTGCAAGCCATATCATTTGTAAATCATAGTGGGAAACATGGTGGAAATGTTCAGTGCTTTTTGCCGTCGATAAGCAAGAGAAACAATAAAATTAAATCCCAGCATGCACCAGAATTTTCATGATTACCAAAGTTGATAAAGCACTGAAAATGATTTTCCAAAGCTGTAGAAATTGCAGTCTGTGAACTCATGACTTTCACAAGTGTCACTTTTCAATTGTTGTTCTCCCCCAACTTTGGTCTGTTTGGAAGCAATTTCTGATAGGTTGCCTGGCTGAAGCTCTTGGTGAATATTGTGCTGGAAAATCTTGACATGTTAACTAGGCAAGGAGATGGATGCTCTGCCAATAGCTAAAAGCAAGATGAAAATTGTTCTCTAGTTAAGTTACTTCCTCGGGTTATATTCTTAATTTCTCACTATGAGCCAGGGTCCGCCTCACATTTTTCATGTAGTTTATTTTTACAACATCTATTTGATATTATTCCAAAAATAGCTTAGACTAAATCTCCTATTTTGGAAGCAAGGATCAGCAATTTTTTTTTCAGTGAAGAGACAGGTAGTAAATATTTCATACATGGAAACCTAATTATTTTTGTCACATATATTCAATTATACTATCATATTTTGAAATTAGCCACAGAAAATACATATATATATATATATATATATATATATATATATATACACATACATATGTAAGTAAAATATATAAATAGATATGCCCCTATCCTGATAAAATGTAATTTAAAAATAGCTAGTAGGCCAGAATGACCTTCTTTGTGGGAAGCAGAATAAAGGACTTTTTAAAATTTCCAGCTCCTTCTCTCCTAGAGCCTGCAAATGTGTTGTATTGCATGTTAAATGGAACTTTTGTGTGATTGTATACTCAAAAATATGTATTAGATATGTGTATGCATGGCACATGTATGTTCAAAGTGTTTGAAGGTAGAGACAATGAGACTGGGGAATTGTCCCAGAGCTTCTGAATAGATAGAGTTTCACTGAATGAGCTGTTGAATGTAAAGAACTTTCCCCAGATGGGGTCAGTCAAAAACAATGTAAGAAGGCCTCAACTTGCCACTGCTAGCATTGAAGGTAACAGAAGCAGCTGGAGTCTGGATGTGGTCTCAGAATCTGATAGTAACCCTTGGTTGCTAATTAGCAAGTGGGACCTCAGTCTTACAACTGAAAGGAACTGTTAATGGACTCATCTATATTCTTTAGAAAAGAATGTGGGGCTGCCAACACTTAGATTTCAACCATGTTATATCCTTAAGCAGAAACCTGTCCAGGTTAGGTTTTGTTAACTGGACACAATTCAAGTTATTTGGTAAGGAGAACCTCATTTGAGAAAATGTTGTCATCAAATTACCTTAAGACATGTTTGTGGGGCATTTTCTTGATAATGATGGATGTGATATGGCCCAGTTCAACATGACTAGTGTAGCATAAATCTTAAAGAGTTCTTATTAATAAAAATCAAACCTGGAGGCAGGTATTGGGGTGAATGCTGGAAGATCAGAGACAAGGAGAACAAGCCACAGCCACCTCACCAGTTCCTCAGCTGATCATGTTTCCTCAGACTGGAAGCTTGTGTCCTCATCCCAATGGATCTCAGCTGAACTGTGCTGCTCAAAAGCCTAAAGGCTTAACCAGCTAAATGCTTCTAGTTTCTGATCCTTATGCCTTATATACCTTTTTGCTTTCTGCCATCACTCCCTGGGATTAAAGGCTCACTTTCTGGGGTTAAAGGCATGAGTCACCATGCCTGGCTGTTTCCAATGTGTCCTTGAACTCACAGATCCATGCGGATTTCTGTCTCTGGAATGCTAGGATTAAAGGCGTGTGCTAGCACTGCCTATCCTCTATGTTTAATATTGTGGCTGTTCCGTTCTCTGACCCCAGATAAGTTTATTAGCGTGCACAATACTTCTGGGAACACAATACCACCACAGACTAGTCTACCCCTGGGTAGGTGGTCCTGGAATTGTATGAGAAAGCAAGGTGACCAAGCCATGATAAAGTCAGTGAACAATGTTCCTCCATGACCTATGCTTCGGGTCTTGTCTCTAGATCTCTCCCCTCAGTTCCTTCTCTGACTTCTCCTCTAACCCCAAGTTGCTTTTAATCATGGTATTTATCACAATAATAGTAACCAGACTCAAACAAAACCCAACTGAACACACTCCAGACTTTTGACCTGTGGAAACTGTGATACCCTAAACCTATGTTACTCTAAGCTTCTGTATTTTTGGTAATGTGTTACCACAGCAGTAGGGAGCTAATAGAGCCTGCATTGGAGCTCCTCAAAATAGTTATAAGATGAAGGTAATCTATATTATGCATTGAGACGATCATTTAGAATCAACTGGACTTAAGTACACTACACTTTCCGGTAAGAATCACCTGCCTAATAGAGTACATCTTACCTAGATGATTGTGTTAGCACTGTACAAACATGACCTAAGGAGTCGTCAGCCAGGGAGAATGGTCAGTGTCAGATGGTGGTGGGATAATAGAGACAATTGATGGATGTCATGAGACAGCATCACCTAGACAGCATGAGATGACATGCACAAAATGCTAGAAGAAGACAGCCTGAAATCTGTAGACACTATGTTCCTGAAGCAACTTAGCTAAACTCCTCTGTGGGCAGTGGATAGACTGCAGCTGTGCAAATCACCTCTGCCCATTCCTATCTCTGCTCCAAACTCATGTAATCCTTCTTAGGACACATTCTTGAATATAAACAGAAATAAACCTAGCCTATATGGACTCCACTTAAATATCTTTTTATTAAAGTTACTTGCTATTTTAAGTGATAGGAAATACTTGGGCTGTTCAATGCTAGAAGACACTTTACTGCTCAACTAAACAAAGAAATATATAAATACAGCCTGCTGGGTCTGTTCAGTGTTCATAATGAATAACCTATTAGGAGTCTGATTTCTGGAGAAGAATAATTCTTCCTTGCTCAACAGTTGTTAATTGCTTGTAGTTCTTCATCTAGAGGTGGGGACCTGTGAGATTTCCCCTGTTACATTAGGATGGAATTCTTTAGTTGCTTAGGCAGCCATGTTGGTGAGATTTCTGGGTGTAGCTTCCCTGTTATAGCTAGAACACACAAACTTACAGCCGATGTCCTGGTCCTCTGGCTCCTACAGTCTTTTCTTCCCTTCTTCAGAGATGGTCCATGAGCCTTAGGCACAGGAGTTATGATGTAAGTTTATCTACTGTGGTAAAAAAAGAAGCAGCTTTGATGAGGGGTGAGACCTGCATTTCTCTGTGACTATAAGGATAAGTATTTAGATTGAATTTAGGAATGATACTGGTTTAACAAAGTAATGGTAATATGTTTTCCTCTTGAGTTCTTTGACCTCCCCAGCCACAGGTAGCTGGATGGTTTTATGGTACCAGGCATAATTCCTCCTGGTGAAGCTAAACTTAGCCCCATCTAGCCCTATGTGTGAGATTTGTATATGTGTGTGTATATACGTATGTGTGTGTGTGTGTGTGTGTGTGTGTGTGTGTGTGTGTGTGTGTAATTTGTTTCTTGTTGTTCTGCACTGAAGATTGAACATAGGTTCTTATACCTAAGTATGTTCTCTACTGTGTTATTTTTATTTAAGGACTTCTTTTAAATTTAGAAAACGAAGAAAAGATTATCCAGTGTCAGTTAAGAACTCAGTGTTCACCACACCAGAAAATGTGACAGAAAGAATCATTCTGGAACATCTGACTCAGAGGACTGGAAATGTTAAAGTAGTTAAGATGAAGTCACTGTCCTCCATTATGTCCCTCCTTTGTGGCTTTGGCTATTTATGTCCACATCTGTTTACTTACATTGTTTCCACTGGCAAAGGCTGTTTTGATTCAAGAGGGCTGTGAAAGGTGTGAGAGTTGAGACATTTCTGATAGGCAATTCCTGTGACATGTACAACTTAAGTCTGTAAACCTTTAGAAGTCTGGATGAAAAAAGACCAGCCAGCTTGTTCTTGGGGAACACAGACTTCTATTTGCTGGTTCTTAGTCTCACAGATAAAATAATAATAATAATTAAAAATTAAAATAAATAAACACATTCAAAAGGAAGTTCTAATTCAGTTTTACTAAAAATTAAAATAAATAAACACATTCAAAAGGAAGTTCTAGTTCTGTTTTACTAAAAATTAAAATAAATAAACACATTCAAAAGGAAGTTCTAGTTCAGTTTTACTAAAAATTAAAATAAATAAACACATTCAAAAGGAAGTTCTAGTTCTGTTTTACTAAAAATTAAAATAAATAAACACATTCAAAAGGAAGTTCTAGTTCAGTTTTACTGGTTTTGGAGGTCAACAGCGCAGGAAGGCTGTAAATGACAGAATCCGCCTGGAATCCGGAAGGGAAATGGACAGGAGGAAGAGAGAAAGTCAGGCATTGGAGTTATAGATAAATCTGCAAGCACATACAGGTGGTTGAGGAACGTAGTGAAGGAAAGAGCCTCATGAGTACCAGGGCACTCAGGTTCGGGCTTCAGCTAGTATCCAAACAAGGGAGCCCTAAAAAGCGAAAGGAAGAAGTGATCCTTTTCCAGGAGAACACAGAAGGCTTCCTCATGGCAGTGATGGTCTGCAAACAACTGCCCTCGGGAAGGACTCTAGAGAGTAGAAGTACACACTTCACGAGGATACCATTCCTCCTTTTTGACATGACTTCAGCCGAATCAGCTCTCTGGGAGGGTAGTCCCCTGACAGTTAATTGTACTCTTATAATTTTGTGAACTGTCTAGAATGTCATGTATCCATCAGGGCAAGGAGATGAGTCATATCTCATTCTTTGGACCAAGCTTGTACAACATAGATTTTGTTTGTTTTCCAAGACAAGGTTTTTCTGTGTAGCCCTGGCTGTCCTGTAACTCACAGTGTAGACCAGGCTGACCTCTGACTCAGAGATACAACTGTCTCTGCCTTCCCTGTGCTGGTATTAAAACTGTGCCACCACTGCCTGCTTAGATGGATTTTAAAACTTAAAGAAAATTTAAATTTGTATAATAACCAGGCTTTACCAGGATGAGAGAGCTTTCCCTTGAAACCTTTATTGGACCCAACAAGGCCCTAGTATCACCACCCTTTAAAATAGTCTTTTCAGTCTTTAGATGAGCATTTTAATGCTCTGTCTGCCTTGCCCCTGGCAGAATTCTAAGATGATACTGCCTCATTCATGAATTGGTGTGTTATCAGGGAAATGATAGGAGGGATTGTAAGATTAGGTCCTCGTAGATGGCCTACAACCTTGCCAATTTTCTGACTAGCTACCTGCCAATACTTATTTTTCTTTTTATATTTTATTTTTAATTGACAAAAAAATCATGATGTATCTTTATGGTTGCAAAGTGATGAATTGATACATGTGTAGTATATAAAATGATTAAATCGTGCTAATTACCACATCTGTCACCCCAAAAACTTTCATTCAGACAGGAAAAATAAATTTCAGTGATCTATTGCACAGAATTGAGACTACAGTAAATAGTAAGAAACTCCACACCATCAAATTGCTAGATGAGTAGATTCCAAATGTAAGATGTAACCATTTTATTTCTTTTAAAAATAATTTAAAAATTAATTAATTTGGTGGGGCACGCCATAGCACAAGTGTGGAGATCAGAGAACAAATTCTTTTTGGAGTCAATTATGTCCATCTTTACTTAGGTCCTTGGGTAGGCATGGGCACTTTATGTCACATAGCAGAGTTTTTTCATGTCATTTGCACAGTGTGGGTTTTCAGATCTTCTCCATGCTGTTCTACATGCAACTCTGTGATCTCATGCCTTACTGATATCTAAAAATTGAACCTCGGTTTTAGCTTTTACTAAAAGCTAAATACAGTGAGTCGCAGGGTACCTTCAGACACTCCAGAATGCCTCTACATCTGAGCCAGTATCTCAAACCAGTTACAGCCAGCCTTGGTGCTTGGCATGAGGGGCAGGAGTAAGGTTCCAGCTGTTCTTTTGCAAACAGATTTCTCTTTTTTGCAAGCTAATTTTGTAGGCTTTGTCTAAGGCTTTAGTGACCCCGTTCTCTGCTCTCATCTTCCCCCACAAGAGTTCGATGTACTTAACATATTCCGTTACAGGAGAAAATCCAATTGTGAGGACCACTGTAGAACCATTTCACAGTGTAAGAGGATGTCAAGGCCTCTGTATACAGAAAAGGAAAAGAGAGGATCACACAAATGAAACACGCTGAGAATGCTGACCATGTGCCCCACTGTTAAATAAGTACGCACTTTGGTTGACATTGACACAGAGAGAAATATAAAAGAAACAGTGAAGCCACTTTAGGTTAGACTGTAGAACATCTGTTGTAGTATCAGGACAGCAGGGGTTGAGACACAGCTCCACCCTGTCATCCCCATCAACTGAAGCATCCCCTACATCTTTAGGGACTTCATATGGGTAAAATAGGCTCAGTGTCACAGTCAGAAAAGAATTTCTTTTCCTGTGTAAGGGAGAGTTGAGGTTCACTGAAAATAGACAGAAAGGTGGATAAGGAAGGAGTAACGCACACACGAAAGCAGGGTGTGGGTCCTCAAAAGAAGAGTCTCAGTTTATTTTAAAAAACAAAACTTTTTAAAGACTTATTTTCCTGGTTGTGTGTGTGTGTGTGTGTGTGTGTGTGTGTGTGTGTGTGTGTGTGTGTGTGTGTGTGATGTATGTAAGTGCCCACAGCGGCCCGATGGGATGTTCTGTAATTATGGTAGATTTGAACTTCCTGATGTGAGTGCTGGGAGTCAAAGTGCTGTCTACAGGTGTAGTAATTTCTCTAACAGCTGAGTCATCTCTCCTACCCTCTAATGACATTTTTTACATGGATTTTAGGCAAGGAGTATAGGAGAAAGACTGTCAGGGAAAGAACAAGACCCGTGTGTGAGGTGTGTGAGTGTGGGCTTCTCAGTGGAGAAGAACCATTCACATGTTCTAGTGCTGGGTGTCTAAAAAGCTTTCCGGAAACTGATGGATTTCATTGTGGAATGGGTTTCTAAAGGCCTCCATGCCTACACCTTGAGTCACTGGGGTGACGGAGGAGTTTAGGATCTCCCTTTTCTGTAAAGGAAGCTTCTGGTGAAATTTCTGGTACATCTCAGTTTTACAGCTGGGAAAAAGGGAAAGGCTTTAGGCAAGGCTTAATTGTGCTGGAGTTCTTGACTCTCAGGGGCCCAGAGGCTTCAACCAGACTCCAAAGTGAGAAACTACTTCCTATTCTCAACATTCCTATATTTTCTACATTTTTCTGTCTTGTCTTATAAATAGTAAATTTGAGCCATGTGCTTTTTGACAATATTTAAAAGTGTGTAACCAAGAGTTTGAAAATTGATTTGAATTGTACTGTTTTGAACAGAGCCTACAGAGGCAAATTATTTGTTTTGATAAAAAATTTTGACAATAACAGTGTATATTTTCTAAACTTCTTCCAATGTATGCAGTTTCAATGCATTTAAGTGTCAATTATATAGACAGATTGGTAAATTAGTCTTTACCCCATCTGTCCCATGTACCTGACAACTTTCGTTAGTTAATGAATTTAAAGACAGCTTGTGTGGGTTCTTTCCCAGCTTGCTTGCATTCTGGTTGTTCCTCTCCTCACATTTTCTTCCTGCTTTCTGGAAGGCTCACCATTCCGTTACTGATTCCCATAAATTCCTCAGGACAGATCTTATAACAGAGTCACTTTGACAGAAGTATCTGCAAAGAATAACAAATATTCAATAACAAATAGCAAGTAGTTTCTTAGCAGAACCATTCAGCCAGTTTGGAGTTACTTGGTTGTTTTTAAGAGTTTGTTTACCATTGCTCGTGCTTCATACTTGCCCTCATATTCCTTCTAGACCTGGGCCCATCTAAGTATTAAGATTACCATATTTGCTGTTCTGTGTACTTCCAAGTCTTCAAATGCTTAATTATGGGTGGCAGGGCCTAAGTCTACACAGAACTGCAACTGTGCTACATGACATGTCTGGAGAAGCATCTGCCTATTGTGTGCATGTCAGGATGGTACATTTCACACCAGAAGTAATTCTCATTGGTTGGTATTAAAATTTTCCTAAGGACAGGAAATGAAGATGTAAAGGGGTGGGGAAACTAGAGGATAAAACTGAGTGTAGAAAGAGATGTGGAGGAAGACTAGACGTAGCATTCTCGTCTTGACAGCTTTATCTAAAGTTTGGGCCCTAAAAGAGAAAGCAGTATGCAATGCCTTAAGATTAGGTTGATTTGCTTTCTAATATTATTTTTCTCTTGTTTTAATCTTCAATGAATTTAAATAACTTAAAAATACCAAGCACAGATGCTGGAGAGATGGCTTAGCACTTAAAAGTACTGGTTGCTCTCCCAAAGGACATAGGTTCTAGTCCCATATCCCAAATGGTGGCTCACAATTGTTGGTAAGAACTCCAGTTCCAGAGGATCCCATGCCTGTCTCTGGCCTTTGCAGGCCTCAGACACACATGTGGTGCACAGACATACCACTCATGTATATAACATTTTTTTTAAAAAAAATCAAGCATAAAAGTGTCTTCTGTCTACAGAAAGGTTTAAATTTGGGCAACAGTTGCACGTCTTTAATCAAAGCACTTGGGAGGCAGAGCCAGGCGGATCTCTGTGAGTCTGAAGCCAGCCTGATCTATAGAGCGAAATCCAGGACTGTCCCCAAAACAACATGGAGAAACCCTGTCTTGGAAAAAAAAATGGACAAAGGTTTAACTTAACTCATAGATGTCTAAATGCAGATTCCGTACCTATACTTGGTTTTAATATCCATGAAATGTACACTTATAAGTCCTCTCATTCATTGTGATAAACCATGGAGCTGCTGTGAATAAAGTATTAGATAAATATAATAAAACTACATAATATTGTAGCTATTTAGTTTATATCAGAAAAATTACAAAATTCATGAATCCAGGAACAAACAGATAAGATCTGATAAAGAGAGGAGAAAAAAATCTAAGTGGGACACCATTTCATTCCCGAGTCATGAACATGCAGATATACTTTTCCCTTAAAAAACTGATGGGACCTATGCCTTCCAGAAAACCTGTTCTGGCTAGCACAGACTGTGTGTTGTCCTTGGGAATATCTGACTTGTGATATATGCATCTCTCTGCTTGTTATATAAACATTCAGTACAGTATGTTTCTTATTTACCTTCTATAGGACTATGGCCATATTTTTCAGGAAAGGAAATATATTTATGTTATAATATATAAAGCCTAAAACCATAGTATATGGGTTTGATTGTTTGATAACAAGATGACTTGAATGTTATTTGGGGAATAAAATTGTGGTATTATAAATATTAGAGTTATTAAAATGGGTAATAAATGAGGTTAAGTGGATTTCATAAATTTTAATGAAACTGATTTTTATTTCTAATAAAATTCAAAAGTTGACCCAGAAAATATCACTCGTCCCATAATGATCCCCTCTGAGACATTCAAGATGTTCCTTTCAGTCCTGTAATTACAGATTTGGTGCCCTAAAGACTGGTTTATCCTTGCTTGTTTCCTAGGGAACAAGTGTACATGAAAAGGAACACAGTAGCCCATATCAGCACAGTGCCTTTTAAACTGTGTTGGCCTGTTCACTATTTTTACTGATGACTTGGTGGCATGAGGATACAGTCATGTTCGTATCTTAGCCCTGTGATGATTCAAAGCTTAGAAACACTAGTGAATGTGTGGGATACCCAAGTCAGAATTTGAAGTTTCCCAATAGACCTCTGTGTATAAGAAGCAGTGTGAGTAACTACCTCTCTAGTTCAGGAAGACATTTCAAACTAGCTGATATAATTTTTAGTTTACATTATTATAAATTTGTTGTCTAAGTTGGAGAGGAAATAGTACCACTTTGCACAGATTGGACACAAGTGAATGATTTTCCTAGATGGACTTTTAAGATGTGTCTCCGGAGTGTGCATCATGAAGAATAAGAGAACATGAAACCACAGGATATATTTAATAGATAAGGAAAATCTCTTAGGAAGCATGACAGAATTTTTAGATATACAAATATTTTACAGAAAGAATTGAGTTAGTTGCAGGTGGGGGGGGCTATTTGAACAGACAAACAGAAAAATCATTTGTCAATATCAGAACTCTTCAAAACAAATTACTTGAACTAACTCAGTGTAGAAAACCCATCATATTAACCTAAAGACCATGGTGGGTAATTAATACATCTTTACCCAAATGCATAAAATCTAGCACCTCCTTTTCTTAGAGTTTCATTATATATGACCTCATTGAAATATGACCTGTTGATTAAAGTTCTGTTTGTTATACGACCCTTTGAAAATGGACTTTTAGCACAATCCTCTGTTTTCTAGGAAAAGCCAATGAGAAGATGACATGGTCGTGGTGTGTGTACATGTGTACATGTGTAATGCAGGGCATGTCACTCTAACATAAATGTTGTAAACACCTTGGTCTTCGGAGAGGATGTAATTGAGCAATTATAATCAGAGAAATGAGTGTGACATACGGTTTTCCTTTCAACAAACTTAATACTAATTATAGTTGGAATCAAGATATTGTTTTTGCTAGAATTTTACAAATGAGTCACAAAATCTATGGGAAAAATATAAATTTCTTACGGGGAGAAACCTTTTTTGGTATACTTTTAATATGCCTTTTACTGTAGGATTATAAAGCCATCCTTCATTTTGTATTTCACATAATTCAACAATTTTTATATGTATCCTCATGGTATAATTTATTCTCTGTTTATTTTCAGGGCACGCTGAATCCCTATTGTGTGTTATGGGATGACTCAAAATCGTAAGTAGCAGATGTTTTGTGATAATACATTGTGATATATTCAAAGAACATTAAATTATTTTAGCTATCTGCTAGTGAGCTGAACTATAATCCAGTGGGATGCGAGTGTTACTCTGGAGAAACTCTCCCTCTTGAGTCTGCAAGCAGCATGATGAATGGGTTTTCATGATGGTGATACCATCATTTACTTCTCCAAATAGGACTGTAAGGTGTATTGGTTACAAATAATATGGGGATTTTTTGAAAAGTTCCAATCTTTTAGAATTATAAAAACTCAAATGTTGTTTCCACGTCATGCCTTAGTAATTCAGGTTAGCGTCATATCAGAAAACAGCAATCTCTCTGGCCATTTAGGAAAAACATGCATGACCAGGAGTCTGTTATCAGAAGAATAAGAAATTTCTATGGACATTCTGAAGTGTACTGTTATTAAATGGAGTGATATTTAATATTTATTCATATATTTTATGAATTAATGCAGACAAAAGAAAGTGGTGGCATTAATTAAACATGAGTGATTCTTCCATGTTTTCTTATTGTTATTGTTATAATTAATTGCAGTGTCTGGTTAAGCTCATCATCAGTGCTTTGATAACGCTGGGATTTTGATATAGAAAGACAAAAAAAGTACATAGTTAATTCTTAGATTCGTGTGTATTCCAAACTTCTTGTTTTCCTTTGCTTTGTTTTGTTTTGTTGAATGGGGGCCCAATAAATGCCAAATGAATCCCAACAGATAATATTGCCAGATGTTTGTTCTTAAACATTTTCTCAGTGTCATTCACTCTAAGTATGATGCATCTTTAAGATTTTTATGATGTTACAGTCTCTCACTAGAGAATCTAAAGCAGAATATTTAAATTCTAGGAATCATAATTATGTTCAGCCCTATAATACTTAGTGAAATTTTTTAAATTAGTTTTTTTCATGAGGACAAAGAAGTCAATAATATTAATTGTTTGGGACATAATTTCTGATATCTTCGGGGCTATCTTATTAGAGCCCTAGTGCCATAAGAAGAAACCAAACTCTCTCTGGTGACAATATGGGCCAAATGCTCTGATACATGCCATTGGTGTTTTCATTTTGAAAATATTGTTGAGAAATTTATGGTAGTAAGATTTTCTCAAACTTTTCTATTTGGAAAATTGCTAGAAAAAATGTTGGTTGTGTATTCTAAGGAGTAACTTGGGACGTTTTGTGGCCAAGTGAAGGGTCAAAGGCTATAACAATTAGAATGTTTTCTGCTAAAGAATACAAGGTATTTTAATTTCTTTACTGTTGCTATTTGTGTATGTCTGTGAATAATAAGCAGTTTGATTTAGTTGTTTGTTTATTTGTTTTTTACTTTTTTCCTGAGTAGAATGTTCTTCTGTATTGATGCCAAAACCCTGATAATTAAAAAACAAAAAAACTCATTAGAACTGCTGAAGTGGCACCATGACAAGAAGCATCCCCAGGTTGATATCTCCTTTTAGCTTACGCTCAGAAAGCAGGTGTTAGTTTTAATTTATCAAGCTGTTGGTGTCTGAGGTCAGTGTTAACCTCAGAAATCAGTCACACACTCCATTTTCTCAGCGTCTGCTTGTGAGTTGACTGGTAGCCATCTCAAAGAACATCGGTAGCTTGACAAAATTAAGCTTGCACGTGGTCCTAGAAGAAAACTTTTGAAGAGGAAAGGTACATTTCCTTGCATCGCAAAAGAAATCATCTCAGGAGATCAGTTCTCACTTGCTTTCCTGACACATTTGTTGAAGGATCAAAGCATGTCCCACTGTGACAGAACTTATCACATCATGCCTCTTATTGGAGTGTTTTCTTGCTAAAATCCTTTCCTAGGTGAGTTTTCAACTGTGAAGGGCAAGATAATCTGAGACCTTCCTTTCACATCTAGTCAGTCTTAATTATATTTCATGTTAAGATGTACAATGATTTTTTAGTGATCCAATGATTAAATCTGAGGATAAATTTTCTAAGGTTAGTTAATAGTGAATAGATAGTTATATTTCTTTCCATATGGGAAAGAAGTGACATAAAAAAAGTTCATTGTTTGTTTGTGTGTTTGTGTTTGAGACACAGTCTCACTATGAAGCCCTGGGTGCCCCAGAACTGGTTATATAGAACAGACTGTTCTCAAACGCACATATACCCTCCTGTCTCTGCCTTCCAAACGCAGGGATTATTCAATTATGCCCAGCTTAAATGATAACTTTATGATTATGTTAATGAAGTTGAAATTATAAATTTTTTTTTTATTTTGGTTTATCAAATTTCCATCTTTTAAAAATTTTTAAATTAGTTTTAATTGCAAAACCAATACATAATTGTATGTTACTTGAATGGCTTTAACGCAAGCTTCTAAGGTAAAAAAAAAGTCCCATTGATCTCACTTTGGGTCTCCATGTCTTCTCATCAACAAGGTCACCCACACTGTCCATAATTTCTGATATCCATTTTTGTATTTGCATGAATAGATAGATATAAAAACTATCTTGTTTGTTTCGAGACAGGGTTTCTCTGTGTAGCTTTGGAGCCTGTCCTGGATCTCGCTCTGTAGCCCAGGCTGGCCTCGAGCTCACAGATATCCGCCTGCCTCTGCCTCCCAAGTGCTGCGGTTAAGGGCATGAGCTACCACCGCTCAGCAAAACTATCTCTATATAAGTATTACATTGTATGTAATACTTGAGAGCTTCAATTTTAAATTTAACTGTCTTGGAAGTGTTTGTATTACATTGAATCCCTCATACTGGCTACATAGTATAAACATCTCACACCTTACATAATAGTATCTGTAGCAGACTTTTTCTTTTTGGGCTACCAAATGGCTCTGGAATCATGACATGGAGACTTATTATTAGTTATGAATGCTTGTCCTTATTTTATCTCTTATTTTAAGCTGTTTCTCGTTATCTACATTTTGCCTTGGTCTTTTTACCTTTCTTTCTTTCTGTATGTCCTTCTGTCCTGCTTCTTGGGTCTGGCTGGCTGGCGGCTGCCTGGCCTCTGGCCCCAAGTGTGTCCCTCTCTTTCTCCCTCCTTTGCCTTTCTCCTTCCTCTCAAGCCCAGCTCTCTCCTCCTATGTATTCTTTCTCTGCTAGTCCTGCCTGTCCCTCTCCTGCCTAGCTATTGGCAACTGAGCTTTTTGTTAGACCAATCAGGAGCCTTAGGCAGGTAAGGTGAAACATATGCAACACATCTTTAAGTCATTAAACAAAGGCAGCATAAACAAATATAACGCCGGGCGGTGGTGGCGCATGCCTTTAATCCCAGCACTTGGGAGGCAGAGGCAGGCTGATCTCTGTGAGTTCGAGGCCAGCCTGGGCTACAGAGTGAGTTCCAGGAAAGGCACAAAGCTACACAGAGAAACTCTGTCTCAGAAAACAACAACAACAACAACAACAAAAAAAAAAAAAAAAAAAACAAGTGTAACACATCTTCATGTAGTTAAAGTAATATTCCATGGCTTAAACAAATGTAACACATCTTTACATAGTTAAATATTCCACAACAATTCTCTATACTGTTCTTCACTCCTATGGATTCAGAACTGTAACCTCAGCTTTTTAGGAAGCTGGAGCAAGAATATCACAACTTTAATAAGCTCCACAACATCACCAGCATGAGCTGCCACTTGTGTTATTGATCTTAGTCATTCTGACAGGTGTAAGATGGAATTTCAAAGTCATTTTGATTTGTAGTTTCATGGTGGATAAGGATGTTGAACATAATTCTTTAAGAGTTTCTCAGCCATCTGAGGTTCCTCTATTGAGAATTCTCTGTACATATCTGTACCCATTTTTTTAATTGGATTGTTTGTTTTTTTTAATATCTAGTTCTTGAGCCTTTTATATATTTTGCATATTAGACCTCTATCAAATGTGGAGTTGGTTAAAAAAAAATTTTTCCCATTCCATCAACTGCTATTTTGTCCTATTGATGGTGTCCTTTGCCTTATAAATCTTTTACATTTCATGAGGTCCTATTTATTTGTTTATTTTAGAGCCTATGCTATAGGTATTACATTCAGTATGTCTTTTCCTATGCCAATGTTTTCAAGGCTATTCCCTACTTCCTTGGCTGTCAGAATTGAGATTTATGCCTTCTTCTATATGCAGACATCAAGTTTGATCAGCATAACTTATTTAAGTTGCTTTCCCCCCACCGTGGTGTATATTTCTGGCTTCTTTATCAAAAATCAGGTGTCCATAGATGTATGAATTTTTATCTGGGTCTTCAATTCCATTGATCAATATGTCTGTTTTATGGCAATACCATTCAGTTGTTTATTAGTATTGCTCTGTAGTACAACTTGAAGTCATAGATGATGGTACCTCCAGCAGTTCTTTTATTGTTCAGAATTGTTTTAACTATCCTAGGTTTTATGTTTTTCATTGTGATGTTGAAAATCCTCTTTTAAAGGTCTATAAAGAATTTTGTTGAGATTTAGATGAGGATTGAAGTGATTCTGTTGATTGTTTTGGTAGGATGACCGTTTTTTATTGTGTTAATCCGATCCATGAACATGGGAGACCTTTCCAATTTCTAATATCATCTTCAATTTCTTTCATTAAATACTTGAAGTTTTTAAATAAATAATAAATAAATGTATTTATTTATTTTTTAATCCCAGCCGCAGTTTCCCCTCCTTCCTCTGCTCCCAGTGCCCCCCCTCTGACCCCACCTCTGTTCCCACCCCCCAATCTACTCCTCCTCCATTTCATCTAGGAAAGGGCAGGTCTCCTATGAGTATCAACAAAACATGACATATCAAGTTGCAGTAAAACTAAGCACTTCCCCATATATAAAGGCTGGGCAAGGTGACCCAGTATGAGTAGGCTCCCAAGGTCAGTAGATCGGAGACAACCCTGTTCCCACTCTTGAGTCCCACATTAGGACCAGCCTACACAACTGTAACGTATATGCAGAATGCCTAGGTCAACCCTATGCAGGCTCCCTGGTTGTTGGTTCTGTCTCTTTGAGCCACTATGAGCATAGGTTAGTTGATTCTGTGAGTTTTCTTGTGGTGTCCTTGACCCCTCTGGCTGCTACAATCCAGTCTCCCCCTTTTCTGTAGGCTTCCCCAAACTCTCCCTGTTGTTTTATCTTTGACATGTTGGCTGTGCCTTAATCTACTGTTATTTTAGCCAGCAGTTGCAACTCTGCAATTATGGGCCTTCTTCTCTAGCAGTGGCCTAGCTGCTCAGGCCATAGCCTGGTGGGACTTCTGTTCCCACAGGCACTGGCCCTGTCGCTGCTGCTAAAGATAGCTTTAACTAAATCTCTATTGTTCTATTTATGAATAAGACTCAAAATTCAAAGGCTGGGGTGAAAACCTGCTAGCTTAGAGAGGCTAAGAAGCACCTAACTAACTCTCTGCCCTTGCTGACATCCCTGAAAGACCTGTGTTTCTGCTTTGCCAAACCAGAAAAACCTGCATCACTCCAAACCTCACCCTACTACTTCCTGTGTCTCTCTGTCTCTCCAGATGCCATCTGATGCTCTATGATTACTTTCTGTCAACTAGTTGCTAATGAAGCCTCCTGAACCAAGGTTAAGTATATTTAATTAAGGCAAATGCAAAGTTTGGGTTCACAGTGTGATCAAATATCTTCCAACATCTGTGGGTCTGCTTCTGTTTTGATCAGTTGCTGGATGAAGCATCTTTGATGGCAATTGATCTATGCACCAATCTGGTCACAGGAGATGACTAGTTAAGGCTATGTGATTGCTATTGCTAGGGTCTTAGCTAGAGTTATCCTTATAGATTCCTAGGAAATTCCCTTACACCAGGTTTTTACCTGACCCTGAAATTCCCCCTCTTTCCAATAGTCTCTTTCACTGCTCTCCCCCTCTGTCTGCCCCAACCTCATGTTCCCATCCCTACCCACCCTCAGTCTACTCATGAAATTTCTTCTATTTCCTCTTCCTTGGGAGATATGGGCATCCTCCCCCCCCCACCCTCACAACCCCATGAACCGTCATTGTTACCTTGATGTAGTTGGAACATTTCCTGTGTCCTGGCCTGCCAGCGGTCAGGACAAATCTCTCCCACCCACATCCCCCAAGTGAAAACACAGAGGCTTATATTAATTATAACTGCATGGCTATGGCTCAAGATTTTTGCTAGCTTCTTATATCTTAAGTTAGCCCATAACTATTAATCTATGTATTGCCACATGTTCCATGGCTTTACCTGCATCCCATTACATGTTTCTCCTTGGGCGGCTTGCTAGCGTCTCTCCCTGCCTTCTTCCTGTCTCTCTCTTTGAATTTCCCACCTACCTCCAAGCTGACTTGCCATTGGCCAAACAGCTTTATTTATCAATCAATCAGAGCAACACATATTTGCAGCATACAGAAAGACATTCCCTTATTACCTTGCATTTCTGAGTCTGTGGATTATAGCATAGGTATCCTTTATTTTAACTCCAATATTCAGCTATGAGTGAGTACGTACCATAATTGTCTTTCTCAGTCTGGATTACCTCACTCAGGATGATTTTTTCCTTGTTCCATCTTTTTGCCTTAAAATGTGCTGGTGTCCTTGTTTTTAACAGCTGAGTAATACTCCATTGTCTAAAAGTAACACATTTTCTTTATCTATTCTTTAGATGAGGGACATCTAGGTTGTTTCAAGGTTCTGACTATTACAAACAACACTGCTATGAACATAGTTGAGCAAGTGTCTGTGTGCTATGATTGAGCATTCTTTGGGTATATGCCCAAGAGTGGTACAGCTGGGTCTTGTGGTAGATTGATTCTGAGTTTTCTAAAAAAACACTACACTGACTTCTGAAGTGTCTGTACAAGTTTGCACTCCCACCAACAGTGGAGGAGTGTTCCCCTTGCTCTGCATCCTCTCCATCGTAAGTTGTCTCTTGTGTTTTTGCTCATGGCCATTCTGACAGATGTAAGATGGAATCTCAGAGTCATTTTGATTTGCATTTCCCTAGTGGCTAAGATTGTTGAACATCTCCTTAAGTGTTTCTCAGCCATTTCAGATTCTTCTGTTAAGAATTCTCTCTTTAGATCTAAACTCCATTTTTAATTGGGTTATTTGGTTTTTTGTTAACTATTTTATTGAGTTTTTTATATATTTTGGAAATCAGCCCTCTGTCGAATGTGGGGTAGGTGAAGATCTTTGCCCTTTCTGTAGGCTGTTGTTTTGTACTATATTGATGGTGTACCTTACCTTACAGAAAATTTTCAGCTTCATGAGTTCCCATTTACTGCGAATTGATCTTAGTGTCTGCACTATTGGTTGTCTGTTCAGGAAGCAGTCTCTTGTGCCAATGTGTTCTTTCTTGTCTGTCAGGTTCAGTGTATCTTGATTTATGTTGAGGTCTTCAATCGACTTGGACTTGAGTTTTGCGCAGTGTGATAGATATTTGCAGTCTTCTACTTGCTGACATCCAGTTAGGCCAGCACCATTTGTTGAAGATGCTGTCTTTTTCCATTGTACCATTTGGCTTCTTTGTCAAAGATTGAATGTCCATAAGTGTGTGGATTTATGCATGCATCTTTGATTCGATTTGGACAGTGTTACTTCTGTTTCTATTTTGTGGAATAGTTTAAGGAGTATTGGTGTTAACTCTTCTTTGAAAGTCTGGCATAATTCTGAGCTAAAACTATGTGACCCTGGGCCTTTTTTTGGTTGGAAGACTTATAATGACTGCTTCTATTTCACTAGTGGTTATAGGTCTATTTAAATTGTTTATTTGATCTTGATTTCAAGGGATATCTATCAAGAAATTTGTTTATTTCTTTTAGATTTTTTAAGTATGACCTTGTGATTGTCTAGATTTCCTTGGTGTCTATTGTTATATCCCCTTTTTGTTTCTCATTTTACTAATTTAGATATTTTGTCTCCATCATTGAATTAGTCTTGATAAAGATTTGTCTATCTTGATTAAAATAAAAACAACTGACTATTTGTTTCATTGGTTATTTGTACTATTCTCTTTGTTTCTATTTTTTTTTGATGTCGGCCCTACATTTGATAATTTCTTGCCATCTACTCCTCTTTAGTATGCTTACTTCTTTTTGTTCTAGAGCTTTCAGGTGTGCTGTTAAGTTTCTAGTACGAGATCTCTCCAATTTTTTGTTTGTTTGTTCATTGTTGTTCAAGATAGGGTTTCTTTGTGTAGTTTTGAAGCCTGTCCTGGAACTCACTCTGTAGGCCAGGCTGGCCTCAAACTCACAGAGATCTGCCTGCCTCTGCCTCAAGAGTGCTGGGATTAAAGGCATGTACCACCACTTCCTGACCAACTTTTTTTTAAATGAAGGTACTTAGTGCTATGAATGTTCCTCTTAACACCACTTTCATTGTTTTCCATAAATTTGGTTATATTATGTATTCATGTTCTTTTAATTCTATGGAGTCTAACTTCTTTCTTTTTCTCTGTCTTGACCCAGTAGTCATTCAGTTTCCATGAGTTTGTGATCTTTCTGTTGTTTCTGTTGTTGATATTCATTTTTAATTCATGATGATCTGATAGGGTTCAGGGATTGTTTCAATTTTTCTTGTATCTGTTGAGATTTGTTCTCTCTCTGAGTATGTGGTCAGTTTTTGGAGAAACTTCTGTGATGTGCTGAGATAGTATATTCTTTTGTTTGAGTAGAATATTCTGTAAATATCTGTTAGGGTCTTTTGATTTATAATTTCAGTTAGCTCTAGCATTTCTCTGTTTAGTTTTTGTGTGGATGACCTGTCCATTGATGAGAGTGGGGTATTGAAGTCTCCCATTGTAAGTATGTGAGGGTCAATGTGTAATTTAAACTGTAATAGAGTGTGTGTTCTTGTGTTTGGGACATAGTTGTTAAGAATTGAAATGTCTTCTTGGTTGATTTTTTTTTCCTTTGATACTATGTAGTGTCTCTTTTCATCTCTTTTTGATTAATTTTGATTTGAAATCTATTTTGCTAGATATTAAAATGGCTACACCAGCTTCCTTCTTAGTTTTATTTTCTTGCAACATCTTTTTTTAAAAGATATATTTAATTTATTATGTATACAGTGTTCTGTCTGCATGTTTGCCTGCACACCAGAAAAGGGCATCAGATCTCATGCTTGTGGTTGCTGGCAGTTAAACTTAGGACCTCTAGCAGAGCAGTCAATACTCTTAACCTTTGAGCGATCTCTCCAGTTTTTGTAATATCTTTTACCAACCCTTTACCATGAGATAATGGCTATCCTTAATGTTGAGGTGTGTTTCTTGTATGTAGCAGAAGGATCGGTCCTATTTTTGTATCCATTTTTTAAAAATCTGTGTCTTTTTATTGGGGAATTGAGACCATTGATATTGAGAGATATCAATAAACAAAGATTTTTAATTCCTGTTATTTTGTTGTTGTTTTTATTGTTGTGGTGGTGGTGGTAGTTGTTGGTAGTGGTTTGTGTGTCTGTGTCAGTGTTTCCCTTCTTTTGGTTTTGCTGCTGTGAGATTATTGACTTTCTGTGTTTTCATGTGTGCAGTTAACCTCCTAGGGTTGGATTTTTTTTCCTTCTAGGACCTTCTGTAGGGCTATATTTGTCGATAGATAGTGTATAAGTTTGACTTTATCATGGAATTTCTTATTTTCTCCATTTATGGTGATTGAAAGTTTTGCTGGGTATAGTAGTCTGAGCTGCAGGATTCTGCAGCATATCTGTCCAGGTCCTTCTGGCTTTTAGTCTTCATTGAGAAGGCAGATGTAATTCTAATAGCTCTAACTTTATGTTGCTTTATCCTTTTCCTTTGCAGTTTTTCATGTTCTTTTTCTGTGCTGTATGTTTAGTAACTGATTATTATGTGATAAGAGAACTTTCTTTTCTGGTCCAATCTATTTGGTGTTCTGTATCCTTCTTGTACCTTTATAAACATCTGCTTATTTAGGTTAGGAAATTTTTCTTCTATGATTTTGTTGAAAGTATTTTCTGGACATTTGAGCTGGTAATCTTCTCCTTCCTCTATTCCTATTTTTTCTTAGCTTTGATCTTTTCATACTGTCCCAGATTTCCTGAATGTTTTCTGTCAGGAATTTTTTAGATTTAAATTTTTTTGGACCAATGCATCGATTATTTTCTATTGTATCTTCAGTACCCAGGATTCTTTTTCCCATCTATTGTACTCTGTTGGTGAAGCTTGCCTCTGTTGTTCCTGTGAGCATTCCTCATGTTTTTCTGTAGGATTCCCTCAGATTGTGTTTTCTTTATTGCTTCTATTTCCATTTTCAGGTCTTTTAACAGTTTTATTTAATTACTTCAACTGTTTGTTTTTTCTTGGCTTTCTTTAAGAGACTTATTCATGTCCTCCAATTGTTTGTGATTTCTTTCAACTACTTTGAATATTCAGCTCTTGCTGTTGTAGAATTGCTGGGCTCTGGTGTTGACATATTGCTCTGGCTATTATTGATTTTGTTCTTATGCTGGCATCTATACATCTGGGTTTGGGGTGATTATAGGTCTAGGTACTGGTTTCTGGGTTTGTCTCAGTTGATTGGGAGTTTTGTTCCTTGGTTTCTGTCTCCTGTCTGAATTTTCAGAGAGTGTGTTGACTGAGTATTGCTCGTTTTCCTAGCCTGCTGAATAATGTGTTCGTGGAGAATGCTTACTGTTGTTGGAGGCTGGGTCAGAGGCGAAGCCAGAGGGAAGTAATCCAAGGGATCCACCACAGGCATGGATTGGGGGAAACTGCTCCTGGTGTTCTGTTGCAGTGCTATGGGTGACCCTGAGAATTGGGTCTGAGGTAAAAGAAAGAGTGGGGAATTTGCACTGACAATCTACCTGGTCTTCTGAAAGGCTTGCCATTTTTCCTGCTTCATACTTAGTGAACCGTTCACTTTTTGTCTTCCTCTAGCACTGTAAGAAACAAGCTTTATATTTCTTATACATTGCACCTTCAATTCCTGCTATACATAGCACATGGCATTATACATCCAACAAATACCCATCACCTAGTTTTGTGTAACAATGAAGGCTTTCCTATATCCTGAGTATATTCTATAATTAAGAACTAGTCCCATCTCTGCTTTGCTTTAACTGTCCAGAAATGTTTCTAACAGTTACTAGAAACCAGGACAGATCAAATGTCAGACTCTTACATCTTGTTTCGCTCTTATATCTAAAATCTGTTACCTGGGTGATAACAAACAGAGGTGGGTTTTTCTTGTTTGTTTTGTTTTGTATTTTTTAGTTTCCTCACACTAGACACTGTAAATTTAAACAATTTGAAACATATTTTGTTATTTTTTTGGCTCACTAACTATTCTAGAAGGTAGACACTTCTTTTAAAAAGTTTAAATGGGGGCTGGAGAGATGATGCAGCAGGTAAGGGCACTTGCTCTTATAGAGGACCTGGATTCAGTTCTCAGCACCCACATGGGGGCTCATACCTGCCTATACCTCCAGTCCTGAAGATCTCTATGAAGACCAGGATGGTCGTCATAGAAAGTTCAAGGCCAGACTCTGTTTGCAAAAGAGAGGCAGACAATACAAAATATCAATTTCCTTTCATAGTAATAATATCAAAGTTTAACTGGAATAATAAACTAAACTAAACTAAAAGGTCAATATTCTTGTTTTTCTACCTTTCTCTGCATTCTTTTCTGGTGGTATGAGGTACCATAGATACATGTTTAGTCATAAAGTCATGATGAAAAATTACCTTGTTTCAGCTATCTTCTGAAAAGGTTTTCTTTTTATTCTGAGTTTGTTAAAAAAAAAAAATCCACGATGTTTTAAATCTCAACATAAATTCTTACATTATTACCACTTAAGTGCCTAACTTCCTGAATAAATTTTCTTAAATGTATTACTATATAAATGAACCCTTTTTAACCCTTCTTAAAGTTTGGATAAGTACCTGTAATACTGGCAGCCATTGTGTTCACAGCCATAGTTCCTTCACCTCACATCTAAGACAAGTAAAGTGCGGCCACTTTTTTTTCTCTTGCCTTAACCATCTGTCATAGAGGTTGGAAAAATTCAGCCTGTGGTATAACTCATCACTGTGTTTTCCCTTTGTGAATGAAGTGTTGTGAGGCTGTCCATGCTTCCTTGTTGTCTGGAGCCATTGTGCTATATATAGCCACAGAACTGAGTCACGGCAGAAGCCACAGTTCCCACAAATACTAAAATGTGTAGTGTAAGTCTTTTATATGGTATACAAATTGCCCACTCCTGCCCACAACACTGCTTTCAAGCATTTTTTCCTCTTTTGGCATACAGGAAGTATTGATTATAGTTGACATCAGGATAAATTAATGAAAATGTTTAAAAGCTTGGGTCAGCATGAGGTACCCAAGGGTAGAGAGAATTGATGTTTCATTACATTGGGAATCAGTCATCTTTTCAAATACAGCTTCCCCCATAATCTGTCTCATCTTAATCTAGAATTCTGAAAGTTTTCTCTTGACCTCCTTGTCTCATAATCTCTCTTTGATGTTTCTGGTTAATACTTTTTTGGTTCCTCTGCAGTGATTTGGGTAGTTTTAGTTCACTAAATTTCTATTGCATAGTATCAACAAGGTGGAAATGATGTGACTATGGTGCTCAGGGGATAGGCCTTTGGATATGATGGATAGCAGATAAAATCGTCTCACTGAGCTCCATGACTCCATGCTGGCAGCAAGCATGATCAGAGGAGACATCTATGTATATGCTATATGCCATCTCTTGCCTTGTGGTGCCTTGTGCCACCTCAGGACTGCTAGGTCATCACCAGATACAATCTCTTAACCTTGTTCTTACAGAATAAAGTTCTACTATTTATTATGTTTCCCAGCCTCAGATATAATGTTGTGATACAAAAGGGAACTCATAAAGTCTTTTATTTAACCATTAAATGGTCAGTTCACTAATTCTCTCTTCAAATTTGTCCAAACTATTAATTATCCACAAAGCTTATATGAAAATTAAGTTTTCCCAATTCCAGAGACTATTTGATGATTTTTAATCTACTTTGTTACTTTGCAGAGATTCCTATTTTTCTGTGGGTGTATTGTTTTTTAATCTATCTATTTTATGTGCATAGGTGTTTTTCTTGCATGTATGTCTACGCACCATGTGTATGCATGATGTCTATGGAAGATGAAGAGGGTATTTGGAAAAGCAGGATTTACAAATGGGTTTGAGCATCATGTAGGGTGCTGGGAATTGAACCTTGGTCCTCTGAGAAAGCAGCCAGTAATCTTGACCACTTAGCTATATCTCCAGTCCTAATTTGTTAAGGTTTATGTCTTTTTAATTCAGTAAATACAGTTGAATTTATAATCTGACTAAAAATTTGTATTTGATGTATTTGTAGACTCATTTCTACTCTCTTTTTCCCCTCAAATTCTCACTCACAATACTTTATTCCTATTGCAAATTCTGGCTGAGCATTTTTTGAGGCCAGGCATGAAGGTACATTTACCAGAGGCTGATTGATATTTTCTGTGCTTGATGATACTGCTTGAACTCAGGATTCCTCAAGACAATTGACCCTAAGGGTTCCTGGTCCACATCTATAAGCTGCATGCCCACTGGAGGGTAGTGTCATACTTTCCCTTGTAAAGATTTTTAGCAGAATTCAAATGCCAAATTTGTTTTTTAAAGGTCTTATTTCCTGGGATAGGAAATCTAAATTAATTTGCCCTCACACCTCTGTTAAACAGCACATGAATATGAGGAGATATGACTTCAGAGTGTCTTGTGAATATATGTTTCATAGCTTTTATCTATTTTGCTCAATATTGCAGCAGTTTAAAATCCCCATATGTATTTAAGTATTTGAAGACAAGTATACTACCTTAATATTTGTAAGTCCTTGTTACTCTCCAATTTTGTGTCAGTGTTCTGTATATTCACTAATTCATTTGGCTTGGCATGTAGCTCTTGAGAACCTATCATGTGTTCCACTGTTGGAAGTTTTGACACATGTATCAGTGAACATCCCCAAACACCTGCCATACAAAATACCTGCCATATAGGTTTGTGAGAGGGTGATACAAATATAAACATCAGAGGTAAACTATATGTTGTGTTAAGATCAGAAGGGCAAAGAATGTGGCTTAGTGACATTGTTGTATTCATGGTCCTTTGACTTATTCCAAGGTGTTGATCTAGCAAGTTCCCTGCAAGATCCCTTCCTGGCCTTCCTGAGATACTTAACCAGCTCCATATCTGACTGTGGGGTTCTCCCAGTCCTCTTACCTTTCCTTGTCTGCTTTCCTGCTGTCTACTTCACAAATGTCTTTCTCCTGGGATCTATAATGATCTTTAACTCATCAACTAAATTGGGTAATGTTGGAAAAGTGGCAACCTTAAATAATGTAATGAAAACTAAATAGTTCCTGATGCTAAAACAGCTAAGGGCTTTGTCCAAAAAATACACCCTTATTTATTTAAAAAGTTCATTTTTAGTCAGCAAGCTTAGTGTGTTAAAAGAAAAATACTGAACGAGTAGAACCATTAGTATTCTTGGATGATACTAAAATTCATAGCAGAGGGGTTGTAGAGCTGTTAAGAGCAATTACTGCTTTTGCAGAGGACCCACGTTCAGTTGTGGCACCCACTTGGGGGCTCACACCTTTCTGACACTTCAGTTCCCAGGGATCTGATGTCTTCTTCTGACCTCTTTGGGCACCAATCTTACATGAGGAATGCAAACACACATAATATATATTTTAATATGCACATATTAATATTGGTATATAAATACATGTATATGTATTAAATAGAATCCCCATTGCATATTTAAAAAGTAAAGTCAAAGGAATAGATGACAACATGTTAAACTTATCCATATTCATTGTCAAATCTACAGATACACACAGTGATAGTAGATAATAGTTTTCTATAGTCAATTGCTTGTCATGTGAATAATGATCTGGAAAGACTACAATGTTTGAAATGAGTAATAGTGTTCAATGTCATTTTCATTATTAGTAAAACCTGATTGAAAGTAAGGGCTCCTAATTTCCTACTGTAGGCTGCTTACCTACTTAACATTATATAAGTGAAAAATAGTGAACCATTTTTAAATAGCCATGCATAAAGTATGTTAATATCACCAAAATACCTTAATTCCTTTTAAGCTGCATATTAGTTCATGAATAAAAATAGTTGTTATATTGCCTGTTTCATGGAATGGTAATAATGGTCACAAGAAGAAGTGCTCCATTGCTAAAACAATACAGGTGTTTTTATTCACATTTGGTACATGCCTAAGTTATCCAATTGATTAGCTTCTCAGTGGGAAAAATAACCAAACAATGCCTGGTTATATTCTTTTATACTTTTAAATGAGTCACACACCTGGAGGATGTCCTCAATATTGGTGAGGGAAAAATAATTGAAGAGAAACAAGGGAAGGAAGTGTCAGTCATCTATCCCTAGATGTCATAGAGCCTCCGCTCAGTGTCTACGTCAAAAGGAACCCTGGACGAACTACCCTTGTGCCTGCTTAGTCCTCCTTTATCTCCGGAAAGTCATTGAAGTCAGTTTTCATATTTGCATTCACTGAATGGTACCTCAAATCAATAATAACCAAATTCAAAAGTCATCTGATATTTAATACAAATTTATATTATTCTTGGGGGCTCCGAGATGTCCCCAACAGACTTTTTTGACATAATTTAAAGTTTATGTTGTTAAACTATTTATAAGCGTACTACTAATAAGGATATCTCAGAGCTGGCTGGAAAGACATGCCCCTGAGAAACTTCTTAAGTTAGGAATATCTGTGATTTAATTTTGAAAAGATGAAAGATTTAACTTGCTTGCAATTCTGATTAAATACTGTTAGAACTTTATTGATTTATTGGATGGATTGCCATTTGAACAATTCAGGCTAAAATTTCTCTTTACTTATATAGCTTATAAACAACAGACTGGACCTTTTTCTTAATAGTTATTCTGATGTTTATGTCTTTTATTTTAAGCCTTAGAATTATCTAATTGTACTATAGAGAAGAATTGCTTTACCAGTTTGTGCCTTAAATTCTCAATAATCATAATTAGCTAATGGTTATCCTTCGGTATTATTGAACAGGTGTTACTAATGTATTTGCTATACTTTAATGAAATACTTGAGGCTGGAAAACTATATAACTCACAGTTCTGATGTTGGAAAGTCTAAACAAAATAGAATTGTCTCTGGCAAATACATCATGGCAGAAGAGTTGACAGTAGCCTGAAATAAAGGTGAGTCCCCAAATACCTAATGACCTTCCACTAGACTCCACCACTTAATAATCCTATCTTACTTGAGAGAAATCTTCAATGGGAATCCTTGAGGATACATTCAAATGGTCTGCATGCAGTAGTGTGGGGAGATGGAACAGTGTATCCAAGCCACAGCAGCAAGTAGTGATATATATATATATGTGTGTGTGTGTGTGTGTGTGTGTGTGTGTGTGTGTGTGTGTATGTGTGTGTGTGTATGTCTATGTATATGTATATATGTATGTATATGTATATATGTATGTATATGGAATGTTGATGAACATTCTTCTTTAAGTAAAGTGTAGGTTGAATGAACATTAATTAATATGAGAACAATGTAAAATTATTCTTGTATTTACTTAAAAAATTAGGACCTACAGATCTAACTTTGAGGGTTTCTGAGGAAAAATAATAACCTAAGAAAGCATGCAATGATAATGATTTTGGTAGCAATTAAAGCATTCTGTTAATACCTTTTATTCATTGGTACAATGGACATGAAGTAATTGCCCTTGAAGGTTAAAAATCAAGTCACAATATTTTACAAATTACAGTTGAAGTCAAGCTGAGTTGCTATCACAGATGAGAATTTGCAAAGACTAAAACCCAAATAAAACATTTTAAAATATATGAAAATGTAGTCTATGAATAGAGAGTAATTTGGAAATCTCTACTTTAAAATATATTGGTATCTCAAAGGTGAAGTACATATAAGGCTGTGTATCCACTGTCCTGATTTATACAGACAGCTCTGTTACTGTGAACCTACAGTCTATAATTTCTTTTTTATGTTATCAGTAGAACTTTGTTTTTGTGAAAATCAGGGAAGTTTCATTGTCCTGAAATCTCAAAAACACCGCAAAGCCAGCATAGTATGTTTAGTTGTCTATGTCAAGAAGAATAGGACAGTTTTTTTGTCACTTATTAAGGAGGGTAGTACTATCTCCTGTCTTCAGTGGTTACAGTTATGATCAAAAGATGAAGTTGTGTTTACTAGGTTTTAAGAAATGTTATTGATAAACACAGACAAGGACTTGAAACTTGGTCCCAGGATTTCTGTGTGTGTGTGTGTGTGTGTGTGTGTGTGTGTGTGTGTGTGTGTGTGTGTGTTTGTTGGTTGATTGGTTGGTTGGTGGTGGGGGAATAGGAAGTTAAAAACAGAAATAGGATCAAATAAATGCCATATATACATATGTATTTTCAACCATATCAAGTGGGGCAGTGGTAGTCACTCAGGAGCTGCTACATATGAATGCATGTATGTTTTCAAGATACATCCAAGAATTTTATTAATAGAACAAAATTCACAAAATAAATGACCTCCATTATGAGAGCAATGCCTTTCATACAGTGTAAGATGCTCCATTAGACATATAGTCATAATAATAAGGTATATGCTCTCAGAATTTAGTGCAGCAAAGTGCTTCTTACCAAAGTCTATAGGTAGTCAGCTTCCTTCCTGGGATTAGATACATGAATAGATCCTCTGTAGTTATAACTTGAATATAGACTACACATGGAAGGCAGGAAAGAGACCTTGGCCACTTTAATATCTGCTGGCTACAAAGAGAATCTCCCTTATTATGTTTCACTTTTATTTAGTTCAAGATTCAGAACAAGGTAGCCAAGACTTAGAAGGTATTGACTGGACCTTAACTTTGTAACCATCTGCTGAACATATAGAAATCAAATGCAAATAAATCATTTGGTTATCCTAACAGCTCTGACATACTGAATGGATGCTGGTGCTTTGAATGGGATGTTTGCATCATCCAAATTTCCTGTTGAAATGGTCTGCATGCAGTAGTGTGGGGAGATGGAACAGTGTATCATGCATTCTACGAGTCTCAAGAGAACTTATCTGTCCTTTTGTCATGTGTGATGGTGAATCATCATTGCCAAATTGACATGGCATGGAGCAAGCCCCTGGGTGTGCCTTTAAGGATGTTTTCTGAAAGATTTAAAGGAGGAGGGAAGCCCTACCCTGTATAGAGCTGGCACTCTCCCGTGAGCTGGGATTTCAACCTGAAGTAAAAGGAGAATGTGAGCTCAGCATTAGCACTCATGTGGCTTGCTGCAGAGTGAGTGAGAGCCATTGTGCCTTCCTGTCACAAGCGATTTGTCTACCCTTTTAAAACCCTGAAGCCAAGTTAACTTCGTCTTCCTTTAAGTTGCCTTCTGTCAAATACTTTGCTACAGCATTGGCGGCGGCAACAAATACACAGGAGAAGGCATAGTGTGTGAGAAATAAGCCATCACCAGACACTGAAAACTGACTCCTTGGACTTTTCAGCCTCTGGAGCTATTAGCAATAAATTTCTGTTGTTTACAAATTACTCAGTCTGTTGGAGCTGTGCAAACAAATGAATATAATAGGGGAATGAAGGAACTTCTGTATGCAAGAGGAAAATACTAGAAAATGATCTAGAAATTGATAGACGGTGCTGCTAATGAAAGCAATAGCAGGCCATTTTCTAGAGAGAAGCCAGAGGAATCGTACCTGTGCTACAGTTGAGTAGCCATCCAGTTGCCATCTCGATAGTAAAAAGACAGTTTAGCTCAGCATAGTTCTTATGCTGATAAATCGTTCAGCCTGGCCTGAATTTTTTTTTTTTTAATGTTTGCTCCACTTCAAGTACTAAGCACAAGAAAATCTATTTTTGAGAGCTTCATGCACATAAGATTTGTCTTGATAACACGAGCTTTCTCTGGGAGGCCTGTCTTCATCACGAATTTCTTTGGATCCCTGGTTTTGTTTTTCTGTTTTTCTAATACATGCCACAGTGCCTGGACCAGAGTATTTAATAAATATTTACTGAACTGAAGTGGAGCACATTATTTAATATTATATCAAATTTGCATAGCTTTCCCTTTCCTTATATTGATAGAAATGCTATGCAAAATAAATGAACAGGTACAAAGAGTATAAAGTATGATTTAAAAGTGTATAGTTGTCTTGCTCAATGTACACATTGTACATACTGCTGTGTGCTCTTGAAATTTTAAATGTTCTTTCTATGTTCTTTCAAGAGAGAAGTAAGCTGTTTTGCCGCAGAAAATACAAAATGATTCAGTGTTCACAGGACAAATTCATAATTCAGGGTCTTATTTTCACACTACCTTTCAACAACACCTACGCCACCCAGAATAACAATGTGCTAAGCTGAGGCACTGCAAATAATTTCAATGTAAGAAGGAAATGATTTTCATAATTACTGATAAGTTCTTCATTTGTTCTGCTAAATGGTAGACCCACTGCAGTTGGTGAAAGAAGAGATTCTTGTGCATTGATAGTAAAGGTTTTGAAAAGGAGGCTTCCATTTGCCTTGAAACACTAGAAGGTATTCATTTAATTTTAAGGAAACAAATGATTAATTAGTGGAGGTTATTTAATGCTCTAAAGAGAATTGTCATATTGCTTGGGAGTTCAAAATATGTTGTGAAGTCATATTTCTACAATTGTGAGTAGACAAAACTATATTTTAGGAGGCAGTAGGGGCTCCAACCTAGGCTTTGTGCATGCTATGCACATGCTTTTCTTCTTATCTGCAGCATCCATATCCCCAGACTGGCAATAGTTTGTTTTTTTCAAATATTTATTATTTGTTTATTTGTGTGTGTGTTTATATATGTGTGGGTGAGTGTGCTTGTGTGTGTGTGTGTGTGTGTGTGTGTGTGTGTGTATGCACATGCCTGTGTGCGTGTGCATGCACATGCAAAAAGGCCATAAGAAAACGTTGGGTGTGCTTTTCTACCACCATCTATGTATTTATTTGAGGCAAGATCACCCCCAGAACCTAAAGCTCATGTTTTGTTGGCTAGGTTGGATGCAGTAATTTCCAGTGATCTTCCAATCTACACTATCTTCCTCAGAGATGTAGTTACAGGTATTTGCTGGGTGTGCGTCTTCTACATGAATGCTGTTGTGATTGTGCATCAAGTGCTCTTAAATACTGAGCCTTCTCTCCAGCCCTTACCAATGCAGAAATCAGTTTAAACTATAATTAAATTTGTCAAAAATATCAACAAGAGCTAAGAGTATGCTGTGCCAGATTTTTTTAGTATAAATCCCAAGTACTATCATTAATTATATATCCAAGGGAGAGTGTGTGTGTGTGTGTGTGTGTGTGTGTTTTGGAGGTCAGTGCTGAGATCAAACCTGGAACCTTGTTTGTTAGACAAATGTTCTACCAATGAACTACATAGCCAGCCATGAAAAAACTATTTGTTAAAAGAGTGCAAGGAACATTTTCATCAATTTTGTTTGGTTGGTTGGGTGGTTGGGTGGGTTATTGTTGTTGTCTGGTTTATATTGTTGTCACCCTTCCCCTGAGCTACTCTCCCCCTTTCAGGTTACTTAGAAATAGAAGCTACTGTATGTGCTTCTTCTGTTAAGTAAATTGATGATTCACTGATACCTCAATCCAACATCACTGGAGAATAAAGTACTTTTAGTAATGGAAGTTCTAGTGAAAGGAATACTCCTTTAGAACCATTGTAACGCCCTGTACATTAAATTGAGATTTTTTTCCAGGATTTATTCAGCCTTCATGTATCTTTGCCGTGCACCCAGGATGCCTGACTCGATGTCACTGCCTCTGCCCTCTCTGACTCTTTACCACATAGCAAAACATTTCTTGTCATGATAGGGTGTTAGCCGTACCCCTTGCTTGTCCTCACTGGATGCCAGTAGCACCCCCAGTTCTCTTCAGCATTATCACCAAAAATGACTCCAAATATTGGAAAATTCACTTCTATATTGAAAGGAATGAAATTATTCCTTGTCAAGAACAACTGTAATAGAACTTACTGAAAAATGAAGGGTTTTTTTTGGGCCAACCTAAATTTATTGACTAAATCCTATGAGGTAGCATCTGTAAATATTGTGATTCGTTTGTTTGTAAAGTTAGATTTTTCAAAGTGTATCTAAAATGTTAAATTTTTACATTATTATTCAAGAAAACTGACCATTTCTAACTTTTAAAATTCTGCTACCTAGATGGAAAATAAAGTAGCCAAATATGCAAAGTTAATTTATTTCAGAGCCCTTTTGCTCCTGTGGGTCATTCAGTACTGTTTTCCAAGTAAGTGCATCGATGCCCATAAAATCAAAGGTGTGTTCAATATGTTTAATCCTAATGCTAAACCTGACATGAATCCTTGTCATACTAAGATTTGGCAAAAATGATGTTCTGTACTTAACAAGGTGAGAACTGATGTCACTGGACAAATCATCCTTTCTTAGAAGATCGAGTGATCTTTTTTTTCTAAATTAATGAAAGAAATTGGGCTAGCAAGATGACTCAGTGGACAAACTGGGGGTGGGGTAATGGAGGGCAAGGGTCAAAGAGAGCCTAGGGGAGCAGGAGTTCCCAGCTGGATCAGGAGCAGAGTAGGAGAATGGGGAGGGAGATACTATGATGAATGAAGACCCCAGGGGAATAGGAAGAAGCAGAGTGCTAGAGAGGTCCCCAGAAATCCACAAAAATACCTCCACTGTAGACTCTGGCAATGGTCGAGAGAAAGCCTGAGCTGACCTGCTTTGGTGATCGGATGGCTGAACACCCTAACTGTCATGATAGAACTCTCATCCAGTGTCTGATGGAAGTGGATGCAGAGATCCACGGCCGAACCCCAGGTGGAGCTCCAGGAGTGCAATCAGCAAGAGAGAGGAGGGATTGTATGAATAAGAGATATCGAGACCATGATTGGAAAAAGTACAGGGACAAATAGCCAAACTAGTGGAAACGCATGAACTGTGAACCAATGGCTGAGGAGCTCCCATGGAATAGGAACAGGCCTTCTGGATAAGTGAGACAGTTGATTAGCTTGAACTGTTTAGGAGGCCCTCAGGCAGTGGATTTGGGACCTGTCCTTGGTGCATGGGCTGGCTTTTTAGAACCTGGGGCCTATGCTGAGACACTTTGCTCAGCCTTGGTGCAGGGACTGGACCTGCCTTGGCTGAGTCTACCAGGCTGGGCTGAATCTTGCCTTGGAGGAGGTAGGAATAGGGTGTGGATTGGGAGAGAAATCTGGGGGGTGGGAGGAGGGAGGCTGGAGGAATCCATGACTGATATGTGAAATTAAGTTAATTACAAAATAAAAATATTAAATAAATTTTTAAAAAGATGGCTCAGTGGATAAAGGGTTTGCCACACAAGATACCGACAACCTGTGTTTGATCCCCAGAATCTAGGTAAAGGTAGAATGAAAGAGCCAGCTCCACAATTTTACATACACCTTACACACACACACACACACACACACACACACACACACACACCATTTGCATACATTATAATGAAATAACACTTAAAATTTTCGTCAATAAGTCACGACCACAGTAGTGAGAATGTAAGAGCCATTTATTCACCCGCTCAGTCATTTGAATCAGTTACTGCTGACTAATGCATTCATGACTTCATTTATTTGACCACCATCCATTGGGTCCCAACAGTGCATTGCCACGTTATTGAGTGCTGGTAAAACAGAGTGAATAAAGTAGCCTGTATGTAATATTGAGACTGAAAGTAGATATGTAACCACAAAATCAAATGAAGTCTATGTTCTCATTAGCAGGAGGCTATAACTTAGCCAACTACCTATAGAAGCTTAATTAGCAACTTATCTATTCAGCAAAGGAAATAGTAAGCTGTCTAAGAAATATAATTTAATGTGTAATGTGTGCTCTCATCACAGTTAATGCCAAAGGGAAAATTAACAATGTTCTAAACATATTTCCTATATTCTTACTGTTACGGAGAAGAAACTTTTTGGAATTTAATTAAATCAAAGTAATATTTCAATTTCAGACATACAAAGATATTAAAATGTAGAGTTCCACATCTTGCATTAATTTGAAATAAAATTATTATGATAAAGTCTAGAATATTTTTGTATTAGACTAGAACATATTTTAAAAAATAATTTGGAGAATACTCAGCTCTCACTTGAACAGTGACATGATTTTCTCTCCGTGTGTGGGCCTTGCCCTCCTCACTAGCTTTTCCTGCTTCACCAAGGAAGAGCTTCTAAAAAGTAAACAAACTCCTTCAAACCCCAGTAATTTTGTAGTCATCTTCTGAGAGCTGCGTCCTCTGCCCTACTCTTTACAGTGCTTCTTGTGGTCAATTGCTGATGTTTTCAAGTACAGAAAGCATCCAACACTCATGCCTCTCCCCTTGTTTGTCTATTATGGAAAATAAGAAATAGCAGGGCCCCTGACCCTGTCTGCTTATTGAATGATTTACTTGCAGTAACATTTCTAATATTAAGCCTCAACTTTACTTTTCAGTTCTTTTACGTCTACCTCCATCTCAAAGCCATGACTACCTTTGTACAGAGTAAGTGAACCAAAAACACTTGGGAGTTGATTTGTTGATAATGTTTTCGGTGCTAGTCACTTCAGTGAGCACTGAGAATACAAACAAAGACAGGAGTCTTCTTTAGTGATGAAACTGAAGAGCCCCTGACAGTAGGTCAGCAGGGGGGCATGTAGGGACCCATAGAGAGGGAAAGCCATACTGGTTGGACATCCAGGGGAGGTTTCTCAGATGAGATGATGCCTGCATTGCTCCCTGAAGGTACTAGCCTGCCAGTTGCTGGGAGATGGGGAGGATGATGGAGGAGAAAGTGTCCAAAACAGAATGCACAGCACAGTAATGGTAAAGAGGGTGGAGTTTGAACGTTTTCTGAGGACACTTTTAGTCCCAGCTGAGAGGACCAGGTTGTGGACAACCCTAAGAATTAAAAATAGCAAGGATCTTAGAAGGAAAGTCTGTATTTGCCTAGCTAGGGAGTTTAACTTCTTCCTACAGGTGACGGAAAACCATGAAATTCATTTAAGTGAGAGAAATATAAAAAGGTATACATAAAAACAAACAAACAAACAAACAAAAACCAAAAATAGTCTTAGGTAATGGTAGGGAAAGTGGACAAGAAGGATCAAGGCTACAGTTAAGAAAGTATTCCAGGCTCCTACAGGAATAGACGGTAAAAGGAGTAGACAGTAGAGGTGGTATAGAGATGGGGACCAGTTAGAAAGGCACCTATGACCTAAAACTAATAGAATTTACTAAGTGACCAGACAAAAGATTATGATATTTATGTGGTTAGTCCAAGGATTTTTCAACAAATTATCAATATACATTCATCACTTTGCAAAGAAATTTTGCTGATTTATTGGCACATATCCCAAAATTAACATATGCCCTACACCTTGTAATTATTTGAATGGTTAAAGACTTAGTTTCTTTTTTTTCCAAGCCTGTTCTCTTACAAATTGTCACTATGTTAACAAATGTGATGTTGGTGACATTTACTATGCCACACCACTTTCTGTTTTGGCACAAATAGTAAAATAACTAGTGCTAATTCATGTGACCACTTAAATATCCA
Organism: Onychomys torridus; assembly: GCF_903995425.1. Classification (NCBI taxonomy): domain Eukaryota; kingdom Metazoa; phylum Chordata; class Mammalia; order Rodentia; family Cricetidae; genus Onychomys; species Onychomys torridus. Next base: position 20,637,889 of record NC_050460.1, on the reverse strand, counting down.
GTTTTATATTGCAATGGCATCCACAAAGTGAAAGACTGACTTATTTAGTCAAGGCTGCAAAGCACTGATCATAGTGTATTTAACATTGTAGTTTCCCAAATTTGTTTCCACTACTTTTTAATACATTTTTATATATTATTAAAATTATCAAGATTGGCTCTCTATAGACACCATAATATTAAAGGGCAGTAATATTATTAATCTATGTATTTATTTGTTTATTGAGATGGTGTCTAACTATGAAGCTATGGGTGGCTTAAGTTTATAAATTATCTTCAGCCATCAGAATACTGGGATTATAGGCATGTACCACCATGATCATGTAGATTAAAGGGCTTTGATATATTTATTTATATGAAAGGTTTTAAAAAAAATCTAATTCTCTAGTCAAATGACATGGTAGGAAAAAATTTGTAATAACATGATATTTGTGGAGATCAACTGTATGTAAAGCTGAACACTTATTTAAATCATTTAGAAATGCAAGTGTTGGCATACTTTGAAGAGGTCTTAACACAAATCATGAGTATATATGACTTAAGCTATCAAAAAGAACAAAAGCGCTGGGCGGTGATGGTACACGCCTTTAATCCCAGCACTCAGGAGGCAGAGGCAAGTGGATCTCTGAGAGTTCGAGGCCAGGCTGGTCTACAGACCAGGCACCAAAGCTGTACGCAGAAATGCTGTCTCAAAAAACAAAAAACAAAACAAACAAACAACAACAACAAAAAGAATAAAAGCTATGAACCTATTAGAAGACATCAACATAGCCTTCCTACCTTAGGAGTTTTTCAAGTGCACAAAAGTTTAATCCCCTCCAGGGTACATATTCCTTTTTCTAATTATTACAAATCAAAATTAATAAACTTGCTATTTTTTTAAATCATTATTTAGAAGATGCTTTTGACTTGTGATGTCTAGTAATCTGAAGATTGTTCTAATGTAGAAGAAGAAACCAGACTAAGGGTAAGGGTAGTGAATTAGGAGTGGACTTTGTTAAATTGTTCTTGAAAATTCTTATTATTTTAAACAGAAGCTAAAATTAGAACATTGGTTCATGGCAAGCTTTCAGTGAAGAAGCCTGAATTAGATCTTAAGAACCTAGAGTGTCCTGCACTCTGACAAATAGCAATGAAACTGGACCATTTGACTGACAAGACACATTGAGAGGAAGGTATAACATATCCAAAGTCACACCAACGTATCTGGTGGAAATAATAAATACTATTAGTATGAAATGTGAGGAGTAGTGGTCAGTGAAAATTAAAATTCAAGCTAAGATTGAGATTAGTCATAAGAGTTTTCAGTTAGCCTTGTCATTTTTTTTGTTGATCATGATTAAATTTTAAACTTTATTTTGTTATACTCTTTTTTATTAGTTTATTTTATGTGCATGTATATATGTACGTCTTTGTATGTGCATGTGAGTGCAGTGCCCATACAGGCCAGAAGTGGGCATTGAATGCCCTGGAGCTGAAGTAATAGGCAGTTGTGAGCAGTCACGTGGGTGTCTGGAACCAAACTTGGGACCTCTGGAAAGAGAGCAAGTGCTCTTAACCACTGAGCCATCTCTCCAGCCTTTTATTTTGATATACTCTTTTACAATTTCATATATAGAGAGAATGTATTCTGATCATTTTCAGTCCCCACTAGCCTCTCCTATTCCATTCCCATTCTTGGGGAACCTCTTGTTTTTCTCCACAACCCCACCACCATAACTACCATCATGTCTTTCTTTTGTTGTGATTTTGTGACCCACTGAGTTTAATTAGGGTAACTTTCATGAGCATAGATAGATATTTATTTCCTGGAGCATGGACACGTTACCAGTGACTATACTACTGAAGAAAACGATTCCTCCCCCCCCCATTAGCAGCCATTAGCTCCCATAGTTCTCAGAGCAGGGTGGAGCATCACAAGTTTCTCCTAATGCAGGATGGGATGTTGACAAGTTACAACTTACACAAGTATTTCTTCAGTGATAAACCTTCTATCTCTCTACTTTCTGTCTCCCACAAATCATCCATGCCTTACTGAATTGTCTCTCTTGACAGGGTTATCTAGTAACACACATGCTGTGTGGCCCCCCAATCAAACTTCCCATGTCAGCTGTTAGCAAGTTCAGGATAAGCTTGAAGTATAAGTTTAGTTTTCTCTAGTGCAATCCTGCCTGTGAGTCCTGGAGCATAGGCTATCTCAGACTAGATTTGTTCACCCCACTGAATACTTTTGAGCAAGAAACTTCCATTGTCCAAGAACATATGAATCTGTCTCTTTCTGTTCCAGTTTCCCATTATACTCTATATTCAATGGATGTCTCCTCCTCCTCTTCTTCTTCATTTGTTTGTTTGTTTGTTTCAAGACAGGGTTCTCTGTGTAGCTTTGGATCCTTTCCTGGAACTTGCTCTGTAGACCTGGCTGGCGTTGAACTCACAAAGATCCACCTGCCTCTGCCACTGCCTCCTGAGTGCTATTGGTGTTTTGTCATGGGTGTTTGGTCCCCTGGATCTGGAATAACAGACAGTTGTGAGCTGTCATGTGGGTGCTAGGAATTGAAGCTTGGTCCTCAGGAAGAGCAGCCAGTGCTCTTAACCACTGAGCCATCGCTCCAGCCCCCACTTCTAGTATTTTCTACTTCAAACCTTCTTCATGGCTCTCTATGGCCATGAGCCTGTGACTTTTCTAAGGATGCACTTCTGAAGGGTAATTTCTGGTCAGCTTCCTCTGTGTGAATGGGGCATTTTTTTTTTTTTTTTTGGCTAACATATGGCGCCCAAACCCAGGGTTTGTGTGGGTAACCACTACTCTGTGAGGTCATGAGTACTACAGCCACATCATGTCCAGAAGACAATGTTTTATAGCACTCCTTCCCAACCTCTGGCTCTTCTATTCTTTCTGATTCCATTTCCATGATGTTCTCAGAGCATCTTGAATGGAGTAATATTGATGTTTTAGTTGCTTTGTCTGTATCAGAAAAAAAATAGTGCTTTGGGATATTTTTGTGTGTTTGTTCACAATTTCTAGCAATATGAAAGGCATTTGTTTACCTCTATGTAATCAGGAAGTAGTTTTTGAAACTGGACAGAGATGGCTATTGAAATTCATTGTTTCAATATCATGGGATAGAAACACATTAATTCATATACCTTGCTTATTTGCACTGTTTATTACATGTTTTGTTTTCTGCCTTTCTATGTGTTTTAAGATTATTTCTTTGCTAATAATATATAAGCATGAAGCATATATGAATAGTGAACAAAAGCCTAATGAAAGAGCAGAGCCCTAGAACACCCTTAAAAGTAATTAAAAGAAAAAATAAAGAAAAAAAGCAATTAAAAGCAAGTATTTGTATTCATTGTTTCTCTTTAGAGTTTTCTGTGGCTTCTATTGCCTTTCTTTGAAATTTCCTTTATGGCTTGGAACTTTAAAATACTTCAAGTGGAGTATTCCTAATGTAACAGAATTTTAGCTTTCCTAATTTTTCTTTATAAACTGTTATAGTCAACAATTTAAACTTTAATTTAGCATTTTTCGATCATGATGTATAGCTTAAGGATGTAAAACCAGCCCAACTCTCAAAGCTCTATGAGCTTGCTCTAATTGAAGGCAATTGCATTCTGCCGGTGGGAGAATATTTCTTGCCTTTCCTTGTTTATCATTATTAAACATATCATCTATGTTATCTGCACTTTCCCTGGGAGTACAAAAAGCATTTGCAATTATCCTATTTGACACCATTAAAATATTTCTAAATAAAAAAGAAAAAGTCTCTCCATATCAGCTCTCCCACAAGCCTGTTTTAAAGTCTCTAAGCTTGTTTTTCCTGAGTCAAGTCAATATAATTTTCTCTGGAGTCAGTGCTGAACATTTTTCTCTATCAGAATCTTTTTACTTTCTACTCATATGACTCTGTGGCCCTGTTGGTCAGTTTTACACATTTCCAGTCTCACCTGAACACATACATTCAGCCTCAGCTTCACTACAGTCTATAACACTACCTCTCTGACCTCAATAAGAACCTCATTCAATCTCAGAGAACAGTGCAGCACCCAGAGGTTTTGCTCTCCTGTGTTTCAACCACCTGAGAGACTGCGTTCCAAGAGAAATGTGAAATAAATCTCAGGGTCTCTCAGGAATCCAAATGGAATTTGCATTGAGTCTGTGAAAGAAAGTGAAATCACATTTTCTCTGTGAGTTAGCTATTTAAAGTCTTGCTTTGTATAAATACTAGAAGCTGACCCTGGTGTCCTCTAACATTAAACCAAAAGGAGAACATGTAGAGACCAAATTCACTTTAAAGCGATAGCTGGTAATGAGAATCAAATATTACATTCTGTTTCATTTTTATCTCTGAGATGCTCAATAATGTTGAAGGATAGGTCATGTTGATGCCACTTACCATGTTATGAGATTAGAATATCTGTGACTAAGATTAAGCTATACACAATGGCCAGTTTAATAAGAGCACTATGCATTATTTCTGGGTTGAAACGCTTCAACTGGATGATGATATTATGTCGAATGATTTCCTGAGAAGGAAATCCTTTTCTTCAATAACTACTGTAGGATACAGAAGTTAATTTATCATTTGCTTAAAGTGCATTGTATTTTCATTGGTCTGTGATGATTATAGCTTTTCGGCTTTGTTATGAGAAGCATTTCCTGCATGTCAGTGCTACACATCCAACCAATCCACTGTATGTTGAGACAAATTAGCTCTATATGTTCATTATATACAGTGGTTCCAATAATCCTGTATTCCAAAACTATCTCCAATACTTATCCCACCATATGCTTAAGGAACTAGTTATATCATTATAAAATGCAAATATTGGAAAACTATGAACACACCAAGTACACTGGAAACACTTTCTAGAGTGCCTTTTCTGTTCTTTTATTCATTATTAAAAGTACTCTGTGGAGTGTGTGTGTGTGTGTGTGTGTGTGTGTGTGTGTGTGTATGAGTGTGTGTGTATGTATGAGAGTGTGTGTGTATGTATGAGTGTGTGTGTGTGTGTGTGTGCCCATACACATGCACATAGAGTCCAGAGGTTACATTAGAAAATCTTTACCTCATTTTTGAGAGACAGAGTTTCTCCCAGTACTGGTGCTCATCAACTGGCTAGACTGCCTAGCCAGCCAGTCCCTGGCTCTGCTCCCTGAGTACTAATGAGGCTTACAGGTACAGTCAGTCACACTGGGCTTTTACATGCATGTTAGGATCCAAACTCAGCTGCACATTCTTGTGCATCAAGTTCTTTATGCATAGATCCATTTCCTTAGGCCCTTATATATTTCTTAAGTAAGCACATACATTATGGGTTCAATTATGGCATTTCTTACGTGCATGTCATTATACCTACTGATTATCCTCCCCCACGGCTCTCCTCGCCCATTATTGCTAGTCCACTTCTCCCTACAAAAATCCTCTCCTGGTTTCATGTCCGATGTATTCTCACTCTGTTTCCATCCCTCAGATCTGTTCCTGCTATTGTATATTTCATTTATTTCTGTGACCTATGCACACATATGAGAGAAAACTTATGGTATTTGTCTTTCTAATTCTATATTATTTTGTCTAACATGATAGTTTCTAATTCTATTTATTTTCCTGCTAATGCAATTTCACTTTTCTTTATGACTGAATAAAATTTGTTATGCAGCACATTTCTTTATCCACTCATTTGTTGGATGGTCATCTAAGCTGGGTTCATTTGTTAACAATTATAAACAGTGTATAAATAATAGACATGCAAATACTTATATTAATTTAAAGTCTTTTTGTAGGAGCTGGAAACATGACCCAATGGTAAAAGCTCATATCGCTTTTACATAGGATCTGAGTTTGGTTCCCAGCATCTATGTCAGGAAGCTCACACCAGGCTGTAACCCCAGTTCTGGGGGATCCCATGGCCTCAGATGTCATCAGCATTCACATGCACATACACATACTCTCACACACACTCAATACACATAATTAAAAACACAATTAATAAGTCATTAAAAATAAAGTTCTTCGGGTACATCCAGAAATGGTATAGCAGGGTTAGGTGGGCATTTTATTTTAGTGTTTTGAAGAACCTTCCCACTGTCTTCAGGGTGACTATAACAGGTTGCCTTCCTACCAACGGTGAGTAGGGGTTCTTTCCTCCCAAGCCTTACCAACACTTGTTGTCATTTGCTGTCTTAATGATAATCATTATGAAGAGACTGAGCCAGAACTTCCAAACAGTTGCTTCACAAATCCATTTTTTAAAACTTTTTGAGGCTAGAATATAATTTCAACATTTCTTCTTTCCCTTTCCTCCCTCTTGTCCTCCTGTACACCCCTCCTCACTCTCCATCAAACCCATGGTCTCTTTCTCACTAATGGCATCCTCCTGTACACCCCTCCTTACTCTCCATCAAACCCATGGTCTCTTTTTCACTAATTGCGTCCTCCTGTACACCCCTCCTTACTCTCCATCAAACCCATGGTCTCTTTTTCACTAATTGCATTGCATATGTTTATGTATAGACATATACATTCCTGCATATAACCTGTTTAGTTTTTAATGTTACTTATATGTGTGCTTTCAGGGCTGAGTGTTTTGCACTGGACAACCAATTTGTGTTGACCACTGACCACTGTCTCCTCCATTCCCATCTTTTCTCAGTTGCCTATTTATAGTACTCTGTGAAAGATTGAGGCCTTGTGGGCTTTTCACTGTCTATCTTGGTATGTCTATTAGTGTTGACCTTGTCCAACTCTTGTTTGGGCAGTTATTTTGGGGACAATTTATAGGTGTAGCTTCTGATATTACTAGGAGACACAATCTCACAGCAAACTCCCTAATCCTCTGGATCTTACAGTCTTTCTGTGCCATCTTCTATAATGTTCCTTGAGCCTTAGGTGTGGAATTGCTTTGTAGATATGCAAAGTTTTATCTGCATTTTCCTGATAGTTAGTGGTGCTAAAACTTTTACAACTCTATATTGGCCATTTGTAGTTATTTCTTCATTTGATAATGGTCTGGTTGCCTTAATAATCTCTCTGCTGATTGGATGTTGGGTAATTTGGGGAGGGTAAGTTTTGTAGCTCTTTATACATTCTCAGTGTTCCCTGAGAGATGTATAGAAACTTGCTGTTTCTTTACACTAATAAAAACAAGACCAACAATAACAACAACAAAAACTTTTCTATGGATGAATAATTATAGTCTTCTCTCAAGCAAACAAATACCACCCAATAAAGAAGCCACAAAGTAGATACACATCTTTACTTTAAAAATTTATTATTTGTTGTGTTTGAAAATCACAAAACTTTTAATCATAGGCATTTAGAAACAAAAATCAAAATATCAAATCATACACACTATCAGTTATTATAAAAGAGTACAATCTATATAAAAAGAAACTGTGGAAAGAAAGTAGCATCAAAGTAAGTTGTTCTATGCATAGCTGGCTCTAGATAGTTTAACAAACATCAGCTTGTTTTGTCTTTTGGTATTTCTCAGGGAATAATTTCTGACTTCATTAAACCTTCAACTTTGCTGTCTTGGTTGTCTCCTGATGCTACATTTCACATGTGACTCCTACTTCCCTCTGCCACTGTCTGTCTCTTTCACACAAACACACAATGTGTGTGTGCCTATGTGTATGCAAAATAAGGATGCAGATTATCTGAGTTTACCATTTTAAATTCAATCATAACTGAGATAAACCACAAACCACTAATTAACATATTCTTCATTTAGGAATCCATGAAGACATTAAGAATGAAATCATATTACATCTAGAAATTAGTCTTTGCTATGTATTAAGTTGGAATGTCATGAGTTTCTAACACATGAATATCAACTTGTTATTTTCCAAGTAAAATCTAAAATAATATGGTATATTATAAAAGAAAGGCCATGTTCAACATGAAATTGCTATTTAAATGTCCACCAGAAAGTATGTTTCATTCAGCTTTGTAAAAAGTCATGTTTGTCTTTACCTTTATAATTTCAATTAATCTCAAAGAAAAAAAATGAGACAGGTTTTCACTGTGTAGCTATCCTGGAACTCATTCTCTAGACCAGGCTAGCCTTAAACTCACAGAGATTCTCCCTGCTTCTGCCCTGCAATTCTGGGATTAAATGCACGTACAACCATGCCCATCCTCAAAGTAATTTTATCAGTACAGACTACTTCTCTGAGAAATGCTAGGTGACAATCCCATAGTTAATATAAACAGCTACAACTATAAAAATACAATGTGTGAAATTTGGATACAACAACAAATTATTTTTAAGTGGGTCATAGATACTTTCGACATCTGTCAATGTCTATAAGCAGTTGGGTTGTCTTATTAGAGTAGGGGTGTCACTGGCATCTACTGTACAGAGGTTAGCCATGCATCCCCACAAACTACAATGCATAGAACAGTCCTGTAACAAAACGCATATGGTTCAGTATGTCCTTATTGACAAATGATCTAAGGACTTTGTAAGACCTAGGCAAACTGAGTAAGACAGTAACAGGTGTTTGTGTGTGTATGTATTCTTTTCCCTGATTGACCCTAAATTTCTGTGCTTTCTCTGTGTTTAGATTCTAATAAAACTTCCTTATATCCTATGCTCATCTGTCTACAATATGACTGTGTCTCAGAAATTTTTGCTGTGTTACTATGGACAGAAAGACCTCTTTTGCATATGCATTAGTGCTAAGGTCTTGGCATTAAAAAACCTCTGCAGACTGCCCTAGGGAGATTGCATTCATTCCGACATGTCAACAAAATGATAGCATAGCTTGCTCCTCACTATGCTCTACTTCCTCCTACTAAGTATTCATTAAGGAATTACTCCAAAATATCAACCCTGAATACATTTGGATTGTCCAAATGGGAGTCTGAAATGAAAATAGATTTACATCATTCACACAGAGCAATATTGTGGTCTTCATGTCAGAAGCATAATATGGTATGTGGCTTTAGGGGATGATTCTATTTAACCAGCCCTTACCCAGAATCATGTAGCCTCATGTCACCATGCATTTATATGTATTTATATAAGAAACATGACTTTTTCCAGTGTGTGCTTCTTTATCTGCATACTTTTTGGTTCTTACGTAAATATCCTAAAGGAAGATGGTTAGGGAAGAGGGGGATAAGTACAGATACTAAGAGTAATGCCTATGCTGTAATTCATACCAAATTTGTATGTTTACCCAAATTAAGTAATAGTATTTCCTCTAGGAAACAACCCTACTAGAGTTATTTTGATGTTTGGGGGATACATACTTACACAGGACTGGTGTGTGTGTGTGTGTGTGTGTGTGTGTGTGTGTGTGTGTGTGTGTGTGTGACTGTTTTATTGTAGCCTAGCATTCCTATAACTTTTGTGGACATTTATATTATATATATTTGTAAGTAATCTTGTGTACATTTATACTTTTAAAAATGTCAGTCTTCTTTACTTTTTTCCCACTTGTTTTTTTCTATCTTATATAAAGTCCTACTATGTCATTGGCTGGCCTTGAACTTACTATGTGGAAAGCCAAAGCTAGCCTCCCACTCTGCCTTCCATAGATTCTGCTCCCTACTAGCTGAGACTACAGATATCTGTCACCATACCCAACTTTCCTGGCTTTGAAATTTAGATTGATTATTATTCTTTACACTCTGAAATACAGATAGTAATCACTATTCGCCGAGACAGTTATAACTAAAACATAACCCCACATACACAAAATAAAACACTAAAAAAAATTTTTTTTAAAAAACCTCAAATGTGTTCCTATCAATGGGGTGTTCACTAAGAAAATAGTATTGTGAAAATAAATCTAAAGACTTCCTTATACTCTGATGCTCAATAACCGGCATCAATCACGTATCTCTTGTGTTTATGTTAATACTGAGAACTGCATCCAAGTCTGTACACTGTACATCTACTTCATTATGTTCAGAATGATAATAAAAGAGGCATGAGGCTCTCAGCTCTGTGAGTCCAGCATAAAAGATGACAAATGTCTGTTTTTACACACTAATATTTCATATGACTTTCCTTTCTTTCATATGTCTATAGAGTGAGAGCTAAAACTAAGTTTTCCCCTTTCACAACTGAGAACTAACAAGTCTTTACTTCCAAGAAACAGCTGACTGTTCTACCTTAAATACTTTTTGGGTGTCTGGCCAATGGGAACATAACATCCTGAATCATGCTCCAAGCTCTTACTTCACAGACAGCAGCAGGTCTCTTACTGTTCTAATTGCTGGAACTTTCCTGGAAATAATTTAAGTTTATATAGTAACTTCAGTGAGATAGTACTGTTAATGTTTTGTCATTTAAAAGCTTTTGAATTTAGTGTTTTTAGAAAAAGTATAGATTCAATAAAACAGAAGAGGGGAGGATGGGAGCGAGGCAGGGAGGGGAAAGGAAAGGGGGCGGGCTTAAGTTCCCTCTGTAGACCTAATGCGCATCCCTAGGCATCTGATGACTGCTGATAATATTATGATTCTGGAAACCAAAAATATAACATCTCCTAAATACTAAAATGAAATTTCATTTTCTATACCGTGCCCCAGGGACATGTAATATGACCACATTTTACGAGTTTCTACAATGTCTAACAATGCCCTGACTCAAAACAATTAAAATATTTTTCAGAGTGAAAACAAAACCAAAAACTCTTTCAATTTTTTAAGAGCAGATTGGGGATAAGGAGGGGGATAATGTGTGTGATGATGTTGATGCCTTTAAAGGCTTATATGGAAATGAAATGAAATTTTGTCTAAAGCTTTTTCTCAAAACAATTGTATTTATTTGGTTATATTCAGAAGTTTATTTAGAGAACTGTAATAGGCTATAAATACAAATATTAGCTATAGTATCAAATATTTGTACTACACGAGAGTGAAGAAAGAAGAGAAATACAGGTGAGCAACTTGCATTGGCACAGGACTAACAACCTGAAAAGCCCTAGGATTTTCTTTTTGTTTAGGTTGTTCCTTGACATTTTTTATTAAAGTTTATTAAGTCTTATTTGGGTGTGTGTGTGTGTGTGTGTGTGTGTGTGTGTGTGTGTGTGTGTGTGCAAGTCACGATCAGCAGAAGACTTGGTGGAATCTGTTCTTTCCTTCTACCATGTGTATTCTAGGAGTCAAACTCAGGTAGTTTCTTAGTTATTTTTTTATTGTGTGGTAGGGACTATGACCAAAAGAAACATTGAAGGGGAAGGGTTAATTTGGCTTACATATCCTGAAGGCAGGCTTAGCAGCAGGCATCTTTGCCCACTGAATCAGATATTTGGCTTAGTGTTTATCTTTTTTTCAGAAATAATAGCATCTATTATTTTCCATACTATGCAAGGGATGTTTATATGATACTGTATATGAGCAAGTCACTATTCTGAATGATTTTCTATAATACAGAATGAAGCTCAAAGACTTATAAAGTTTATCCAAAACCACTAAGCTAGAGAAAAGAGGGAGGCATTTAAACACAGTCTATTCCAGCATGCATCCTGGAGTGTCTCCTGCTATATTAGGTGTCATTTAATGAGAATTAAATAATCGTATGAGAATTTACACACTCAGCCAGTTGGAAGCCTTCACAGTGGAATCGTTCTCGTTTTTCATAGTGACCCCAAGCAGCTGAAGAGACTTTCCCTGAGTTTTTATAAACAAGGCTGAGCAAATCAGTGCAGTGAGTACCCTAGGATACTAAGCTTTCCAGTGTTTTGCAAACACGCCTGTCTTTGTACATTATCAATATTTCTAATTTATATCTAAGGCTGCCTTTAAAAACTAAAGGCTGTCTAAAATGTGTTTTAGTTTTTGAGAAGCAACTATTAAAATACATGAACTAAGGGCTCAGAGGCCTGTAATTGAGGCTATATTCCCAGGGCCAGCCAGGAGCCAAGGCATACATGTCACAGGGTTATACGGTGAAGTTAAGGTATGGATCGGTGAGCAGCAGGGCCGCAGAGTAGGACTCAAATGAAAAATAGAGCTGCTGTAATGTTATACTGATTGCCTGGTAGAAAAGAGTCTACCCAGTGCCACATCTGATTTATGGAACAGATTGGAGTTGTAATGAAAGTCCAGGTGTAGCTGACCTCATTCAAAGGAAGCCATAACCCTTTCTGATAGACTTCACGTATGGAATCATGAATAAATTAACATGACAGAGCTTTCTGTTTTATGCTGGAGCTCATTTTTGTTGGATTTATCACCATTCTCCATAAGAACAATCAGCCATAGAGTCAATGATGTAATTCATTTCACTCTTTTCCTTCCACTCCCTACTGTATCTTTTGCTTCAGAATAAAGTTCCATTCTACATTGTATACTGATTCTCATGATAAAAATCCCGAGAGAAACAAATGTGCTTGAAATGGGTTCATTTCATGGTATTCTCAAGATGAAAAATCTTAAGATGCTCAGATGTTGTAAACTACTTAAAAATAACCTGAGCTCAACGTGGAGGATAGTATAACCCTTGTTGCAGAATGAAGACAGTACTTTCAGATATATTGAACTACAGAGAAAATAAAAGGTTCTGGTGTACTGAATTTCATTTTGTTCAGTTGAAAAAAATATGATGTATAACAATGCAATGGTTGTACTATTGCCACAAATGAAATTTGGACCAGAGCAATTCATAGGGAAACACTAACTTTTATTAAGTAAAGTAAGTATTGAAAAGTGCTTTATTAATATAGAGCACTGCCTAGGTGGCTACATTAACCAGGTTATTTTTATAAAAATTAATTATGCATCACATAACTAAAGCATACCAAACTCATGTCTCAATAATCACATTTTTAATATACTGGTTGAAAGAAGAGGTTTCATCTGGACATGAACTTTCAGATATTTGCTCATTATAATAAATTCATGGCTTTAATCTGATTTTGAAAAACCTCTGTCTTGTTTTAAAGTGGCTTGAGGACATTAGACAGTCTTTCTTGTGGCCTCCATCAATATAGCCATTTTATAAGGAAGGTGATATTGAGCATAGGTTGTTGGGTGGCTCTGCTTCCATCTCGCCTCACAAATGCTATCTTAGGTACTAAAGAGATGAACCAGTTATTAAAAGCACATACTACTCTTACATAGGACCTGAGATCTGTTCTAAGCACCCACACAGGGTAGTTCCAAGGAATTGAACACATTTTTCAGGCCTCTGAGAGCACATACTCACATACAGACCAGTAAACATAATTTAAAAATAAAATCATTTTTGAAAGAACCCTTGTATGTATGTATGTATGTGTGTATGTGTGTGTGTGTATATATATATATATATATATATATATATATATATATATATATATATATATCAGAAAGTAAAATATATTAAGTCAGAGCCTTGAGTTTGAGAATTATTGGATAGCGACAGTGGAGACCTTGTAGACAAAATTATTAACAGCCAGGCTGTATCTCTCAATGCTTTCCTATCTGATACTTAAACTTTATATTAATATGCATGATACTGTGTAACAACTGTTATGAAGCTGGGATTATAGTTATATCATTCAGACTGGTCTTAAACTTTGCAATTCTCCTGCCTCAGATCTCTAGTGCTGGATTTACAAGCATGCACCACTGCTAGCCTACAATTTATTTTGTACCCTAGGTTAGCTAAAAAAAACTTCAGGCTTTGATTTGGTTATGGACAAAGATATTATGCTTAAAGTCTGCTTGTTAAATGGACATTTGGGGATTTGCATCTTTTCTGGAAAAGTATGTACATAATGAACAACACAGAAATGTACGACATTTGTTTCAATAAAATCTTCCCCTCTTGCCTAATAATTTAATATGCTATCCTTGTGTCTCCTCATTTCTTAGAAATTCTTTCCTATTAACATTTAACAATAATTTGTATTTGTTGTTAGTGACAACATATTAAATGTTACAAATAAATGACATCCATTTGATATGTCCATGTGTAAACACATCAATTATTAGCTATGTTCATTCACCCCTCTTTCACATTCAGGCTGCACACAGATCCAATCTGGTCCTATCAACTTTCTTGTGGATAATGTAATTACATTCTTCTTTAGGGATAAATAATATTGGATTTTATATGTCCAATACATTTTCTTCATTTGTGTTTTGACAGGCATCTAGGTTAATTCTTTGTCTTAGCTGTTGTGTTTAGTGCTTTGGTAAACATGGGGATGCAGGCATATGCCTTAGAGTCTGACTCCAATTTCTTTTATCTGTATCTGTAGAAGTGGAATACCTCCATGATCTGGTGCTTCTCTTTCCAGTGTCTCTAAATCTCCATGATTGTTTTTCATAGTGGTAGTTTTACATCCCCACAGTGTGTGGGCTGCTTTTTCTCCACATTCTAGCCAGTGTTTATTCTTGATGTGATCCATTGTCACTGGGGTGAGATGAAATCTCATTATAGCTTGATTTATATTTCCACAGAAGCTAATGATACTACAAATATTTTCATATTTTAATGGCCAATTGCTTTTATTTTTTATAATTTTCTGTTCAGATCATTTGTCTATTTTAAATATTAGATATTTTTGTTTGTTACATTTTCTGAGTCTCTTATATATTACAGATATTAATTCCATGACATATGAGTAGCTGGTCAATATTTCTCCTATGCCATAGGTTTTATTTTCAATCTGTTATTTTGTCTGCTATACCGAAACATTTAATTAGACATCATAATCCTCTTTATTAATTTTTATTTTCTCCCCTATGTTTTTGGAGCCCCATCTAGAAAAAAAAAATATGTTTATTCCTAGGCTTTTCCTTTGAAAACTTCAGGACTTTATTGGATCCTTTTTGTGCCTCTATTGAGATCATCATATGATGTTTGCCATCATTATATTGTGTGATATATTACATTTACTGACATGCATATGGTAATCCATTCCTTTTTGCAATCAAACCAACTTGATTATAATGTTGAATCTTTCTGGTACAGCCATTGAATTATATTCACTAGGATTTTGCATCTCTATTCATCAGGAATATTAATCTATACTTTTCTTTTTGATTAAACTGTTGTTAGATTTGGTAATAGGTTACTGCTGACCTTATGAAATGGGTTTGTAATGTCTTTTCCCTTCAACTCTGTGGAATGCTTTGAGAAGTGGGATAGTTTTGGTGAGAACTTTGGGAGAGTGAGAGGAATGTTGTGGCTAGGTATTTAAATGTTTAAAATGAACTACTTAAAAGTCATCAGGAAATAAGTTCACAGCTGTGCTTTTATTTGTTGGGAGATGGATTATCACTGCTTTTTACCTCACTACTTATTCTGAACTGGTTTTTGCATCTTCTTTGTTGAAATGATTGGTCATAAACATCCAGAAATTTGTGTATTTCTTCTAGAATTTCAAAATGTTGGAATATGGATTGTCAGAATATTTACCAGTATTCTGAATTTCTGTGGTATCAGTTATATCTCCTTTTATCTCTGATTTAATCATTAGTGCCTTCTCTCTTTTTTGTTTACTCCAACTAAGAGTTTATAATTTTTTTCTGCTTTCTATATAACCTATCTTCTATTTCCACTGAACCTTTGCATAACTACTTACATCTGCTGTGCTCTTCACATTTTTTTCCTTTTGCTAATTTGGATTTTGAGTTCTTTCTTTTCTTATGTCTAAGGTACATCATTGGGTTGCTTCCTTTCATTTTAAAAAAATATTTTAAAATAATTATTCATTGCCTATAACTCCCCTTTATTGCTGCTTTTTGCTGTATCAACAGGCTTTGATGTATTTATTTCCATTTCCATTTGCTTTAAGAATTGTTTAAATTTTTCCGCTAACTTTCATAGTAATGAGCTGTTGGCACAAAAAGGTGGAAACATGTATGAATAATCTACATATTTTTCCTGCTTTTTTAACTTCTCATTTCTCTCCATTATAATCAGAAAATATATAGGACAAGATTTCAATGCTTTTTAATTCAATAAGAGTTGTTTTTAGACTATTATGTGCTCTATTAGAGAGAAAGTCCCATACATTGATCACATGTTTCTACAGCTGGTAGATGGAATGTTTCACATAGGTCTGCTATGTCCGTGTAATTTATAGTACAGATTAACTGATTTTCATTGATTTTTCTCATCCATTGGTAAAATTATAATTTTGAAATCCCCTACTGCTTGTGGCTTGGAGTCTATATCCCAGACCCAGTAACTTTTGTTTCAAAGATTTTGTGGTCAGTTACTGAGTGCATATATGTTTATGATCATTTTATTTTCTTTATAACACCTTAAGCATTCTGTAGTAACCTTGTCTATCCATCTCTCTATTTTATCCTATTACACCTGTTCCTGATGGCATAATTGTCTGCTCTACACTTTGATTTTTACTCTTTTACTGCACAAGTGTTTTCTTGATGGCAGGGGTATGCTGATTTATAAATCTGCACTTCTAACTAGTGTTAAGAGTACTTAAAATTATAAGTGAAGGCTGTGGGTTTGTGTCAGCTGTGTTATTGATTTTCTCCTAGTTTTTTGAAATATTATTTGTTATTTCTAACATTCCTACATTTGTGCTTTGATAGTTTATGCCAGATTGATAATGTTTGCCTCTTTTCTATTTCTCTCTCTCTCTCTCTCTCTCTCTCTCTCTCTCTCTCTCTGTCTCTCTCTCTGTCTGTCTCTCTGTCTCTCTCTCTCTCATTCTTCTGGGGCTTATACTATATATTGTATAGTGGTGGTAGTTAACTTTGTTTCTCTTCTGAGTACAGGGCTGAGAGATATTCTGTAAAGCTGGTCTGATGGTCATGAATTTTCTTAGTATTTTTATTATCTTAGACTATCTTCTCCAATTCCTCAGGATAGCATGGCTAAGTAAAAATAATGTTTTAGAATTACTTTCTTTTTAAACTTGAAATATGTCATTCATTTTCTCATCTTAAATTTCTGCTCAGAAATCTTCTCTTGGCCTAATAAATTTAATGGGAAGTGTTGGGGAATATTATTTTAAGGTGTGTTACTTTTGTTTATGTTGCATTTGTTTAACTCTGTGAAGCTGTGTTCCTGTGCCTGTCTAAAACACCTGATGGTCTAATAAAGAACTGAATGGCCATTAGCAAGACAAAAGGAAGGACAGGCGGAGCTGACAATCAGAGAGAATATATAGAAGGAGAAATCTGGGAGGAAAGAGGAAGTAGCCAAAGAAGGAGGAGGATGCAAGGTCCAGCCACCTTGCTACATACACAAGAAGCCACAGAGTAAGAAACAAAGAAAGGTATAAAGGAATAAAACAGGGAAAGCCCTGAGGCAAAAGACACATGGGTTAATTTAAAGTTAAGAAAAGCTGGCAAGAAACAAGCCAAGCTAAGGCTGAGCATTCATTATTAAGAATAAACCTCCCTGGGGTTGGAGATTTAGCTCAGTGGTAGAGCGCTTGCCTAGCAAGCGCAAGGCCCTGGGTTTGGTCCTCAGCTCTGAAAATAAATAAATAAATAAACCTCCCAGTGTGATTTATTTGGGAGCTGGGTGATGGGCCCCCCAAAAGAGCAAAAAAATGGGGAAGTTTTGATGTTTTTTGTTGTCTTGTTTTTCAAGATGTTTTCTCTGTGTAGCCCCGGCTGTCCTGGAACTCTCTTTGTAGACCAGGCTAGCCTCAGACTCACAGAGATTCTCCTGCCCCTGCCTCCTGAGAGCTGGGATTAAAAGTGTGTGTCACCACCGCCCAACTGTAATTTAATATTTTTATCACCCGTGTTTCTGTGGATGAAGAGAGCTGAGACTAAGAACTTTCCTGCTCTTATTTCATGATGAATTTGTTTGTTTTATTATGGCTTCCCAACAATCTTGAATACTCTCTTTACTCTTTATTGTTTTTCCTTCATTTCTGTGAAAGTCCTATTTCAAAACACCTAAGTTCAATCTCTAGTTATTTTTGTTCCATATCATCTAGTTTCTTGTGGAGGCAGCCAATCAAAATTTGCACCAGGCTTAATGGAGCTCTACATCAGCAATATTTGATGTTGATTCTTTCCCAGGGTCTCTGACTCCTAGAGCAGTCTAAATTAAGAAAACTAGTTTTTCCTGAAGGTCTCCCATGGCTACAGCCCCTTGGAGGTATTCAAGGCGAATTCCTTTTCCGAAGTCTGATGACTGTGAAGATTGTAGATTTCTTTCCTTTTAGGATGTAAGCTGTGAACGGTTGTGAAACGGTCCTTTTGCATGTATTGTCACTGTGTGTACTGACCATTTGCTGGGACTCTCTCTTTGGACCTTACCTCCGTGCCAGGGAGATCCATCTCAGCTGTGGAGTCTGGGCATCAAGTCCGGAAATATCATTTCCCTTGCTCTCCTGCTGCCACAGGTCTCTGGATATAAGTGACTCTGACTTCCTACTGTTTGGTTCCAGTCGTTAGTTTCCTGGGGTCACTTACGTTAATACACAGCTATACCCTGTTCTTTTGGTTCTTTTTGTGGAGTGGGGTGACTCAGCCATTTTACAGCTCTCAGAGGATCTACATATTTTTGAAACATATGCAGATTGTTATATAAATTTTACCTCAATAAATCATATAGGTTATCAGCAGTGGCCCATGTTGTCCCCTTAAAATGAGAGTAAAAGTAAAAGAGCTTAGATACACCAAGACACATGACAACTGTTAGCATCTTAGACCTTAGTACACTTAACAGATTCTCAAGGGTCACGGTCTCCTATCGGGCATCTTCCAGCACACTGGTGTCCTTCCCACCTGTAGATCTTCTGGCACCTGGATAACTGGGGCTACAGATATAATCACTTGAGTTTCCAGGAGCCATGGAAACTGAGCTGAGATCAATAATTCATGTGTAAACAATTTATTCGCAATCCGCTGCAATAAAATATGAGCAAATAAATGTATGATGTTTTACTGTTTCACCTTCTTCCATTTTCACTCAAAAGATATTTTCTTATTGTTGGGAAATAGATAACACAACCAATATAAGAATTGTTTTGCAATTTTGTTAACATTTAGAAACTGAACATGCTTTTGATGTTGTAGATAATATCAAATGACTTAAAAATTGACCCTTACATAAATGAAGGAGGAGGACAGTCATTTCAAGTCAAAGCAATAAGTGATAAAGGAGTCGGTGTACAATGGATATCACAATATCACGTGTAGTCCACAAACTTGTGTTTGTACATTTGCATATGCAACCAGTACTCAGTTTGGTTTTTTTTTCAAAAGCAATTATAATCTGATTCCAGACCCTAGTCCATCCACATCTTCATTCTAGCCTACAAAGGGCACAGGAAATCAATGGGAACCTGGGCATTTCCACTGCTACCCTCCTCACTAACTACCACAGATGGTCATTGTCATCTCTGCTGCCTCCTTTCCTCTTGTTTGAAAGGAAACACTTACCATGTGACTCAGACCTCCCAGCATGCCCCTGTCTTGATTTCTTCTGCTGGTGATATAACAGAGTACTCTTGAGTCCCACACAGTCCTCGGCCTTATTCTTACCTTCCAGGAAACTCTCTGTTCTCAGGACCAAGCTTGTTCATCTCTTCAATCCCTCCCCCTCCTTACTCCCCCAATCCTAGCCCCATTTGTCTATTCTAGCAGTTTTTGTCAACGAGTTTAAGTTTTATAAGTAAAAAGTCATCTAATACTAAAAATAACCCCATGATGGGCTTATATGTTTTGTACTCCTTTTTTGGATGAAAATCTAAGGGCAGGATAGGTTGAATAGTATACCCAAGGGCACATGGCTACTCAGTCAGTGGCAGTTTTGAACAGCAATTGAGTGTTCTAGTTGCCTTGTTAAACGCAGAGAAGTGAAATGTTACAAGAACAAGAAACTTAGAAGAAAAGAATTTTAACACTATTTTGCATTTGTGGCTGGGATGTGAGCAAGCCACACCTAGCCAGCTATGCAGTTCTAGAGGCAAGGGTAACATTGGTACAAGCAGCAGACAGACCATGCTTGGGGTTGGGTTTCTGCTACTTTGTACTTTTATGGGTCTTATTTCTGCTAACCCTGCCAATACTGCAAATTTGCTGAGATATATTTGAGTGTCCTCCACCAACCTGTAAAAGAAAGTAACTTACCCTTTGAAATAAGTGAAATTATCTGCCCTTCAGCCAATCCATTTCATTTGCCATCTCTGGTCAGAGCTATTTGTTCAGTAGGAGAATTCAGTGGGCTCAGCAGTTTGCTGGAGACACATATCATGTTCTGTGATTATAAAGGCAGAAAAGGCATGTTCCTCAAGGGATTTCTATTGTGAAGGAATGCATGGTTTGGACAACATTCCTCTTTGCATAATTTCTACTGTAGAGTCGAACACTGTGCTGTTGCTATGTAAGAGATGAGCAGAATGTCTAACTAGCTAAAGGTAGATGACATCCCGATTTTAGACACTCAGAGGGGTGCACTGCAAGAGCACATATATGCAACCTAGTGTTTTCCTACCATTAAAAATCAAAATAGGAGAAACTTGTTCCAGTTTCAATATTAGGTTTAAACAATAACCTGGCTAAATTTTCCAACTCTTAAAACCTAGTATTACTTCATCAGAGATTTGCATGCTATTATTACACATAAATTCGTACAATAATTATCTTCCCCAAAGAATTTCTAAATAAATCTATGATGGTAGTTCTAACTAGCAAAACAATAGAGTGTGACTATTCTTTGTTAAGATTCTGTAGGAAAATTACATGGTGTGCATAAGGGCATTTTCATCATAATTAGTCTTTTTTTAATAGAAAAAAATTAAATGTATTTCAGTGTAGGTAAAATAACAAAGAATTAAAAAAAACAGCCTAAAATTGAAGATTTTCTTCTAGTTCACCCAATGTTTATACAAAGATTATTTTCAAATGCATGCCATTTTAATATGTAATATTAAATGCACCTTATAATAAATTAAAATCATAATTTAGTAAGTATTTTTTCATTGTCTTATTTGAAAATACTCTTCAGGTAGAAAGAATCAGTTTTTCTTCATGTATCTCTCTCTTTTTTTTTTTTTTTTTTTTTTGATGGTAGGCTTCTCACTATGAGAAGTGGCTGGATGTCCAGCTATCGTAGAGTACAATGTTTATCATTTACACAATGGGAAAAGTGGCAGATGGACAGCAGGTATGGGAGATAAGAAGTGGAGTGGAGTCATTTCTCATGTCAATCAGTTGCATGTGTGATTAGAAAGTCTGCATTTCCCATGAATCCCTTCTGGCTTGTGGGAAGGAAGCTGACACTGTGGATTTGGATGAGACATAACTAAAATGTTGTATGTCAAACATGTCCTTCATTGTGGGTGTGCATATGTTTGCACACACATGTATACACATAATGGCAAACTGTGATATAGGCTAAATAATAAGGAACAAGGTGTTAAGAAAAAGAAGGATGGGGTAGAGTTCATATTTTAGTTAGGGGAAATCCACCAAGTTATTTTTTAAGAAATGAAATCAGGCTGAGGTTTGCATGACAAGTGGGATATACCCCTCCGCCACCAGGGAGAGTTCTGAAGAAATGCTGTGAGGCCCAGAGCAGGAAGCAGTATGCGGCCTGCAGGAAGCTGGAAAGCCAACGGTGTGTTTCAGAAAGGCGTGGGATGTGGATCTCATTTAGAGCGTGCATACTTGTATTAACAGCTAGAAAACTTGAAAAGTGAACGTTAATTTTAAATAGTTAACTTTAAAAATGAATGAGGTAGTATCGAGAAGGTGCAACATTAGACATTGAAGAAAAGAAGCATAAACTGGAATTCTCACCAACCTGCACCAAAATGTTAATTATCCATAGCAAAGAGTTAGTCCTTTGTTTCCTGAGTGCACTGGCAGACCGTAGATGGAATTTTAAATCATAGGTTGTTATCTGGATTGTATCTTAATAAAAACTACCCATTGTACTAGCCCTATAAGATTCTGGTTTGATATTTTTTTTTTAAGGTTTGTTTATTTATTATGCATGCAGTGTTCTACTGGTATTTATGCCTTCTTACCAGAAGAGGGCACCCAATCTCATTATAGATGGATGTGAGCCACCAGGTGGTTGCTGGGAAATGAACTCAGTGCCTCTGGAAGAGCAGCCAGAGCTGTTGACCTCTGAGCCATCTCTACAGCTCCCATTATTATTATTATTGTTGTTGTTGTTATTATTGTTGTTATTATTATTATTATTATTATTATTATTTAGTTTAAGCAAATTAAAGAGAGTTGATGGCATATTTTGCTCATTGTGCTTTTTCAAAAATGATAGTTCCACTAATGAAATAAATAGAAAAAAAATTCAGGAACATGTTTTATACTTCAAAGAGGTATGTGACATATGTGACTTCTCTTTGGAGGTGCTTTCAAATTCATTTGTTCAGAGTCAATAAGCAATATATCATCAGTATTTTCAATATTTGTATTTCTCCCAGGTCCCCATTTCTTTGTCCTTTTGTACCTAAATATGTGGACCTACTAATCTGTTTGTTTGTTTGTTTTGTTTTTGTTTTCGAGACAGGGTTTCTCTGTGTAGCTTTGCACCTTTCCTGGATCTCACTCTGTAGCCTAGGCTGTTCTTGAATTCACAGGGATCTGCCTGGCTCTGCCTGCCCAGTGCTGGGATTAAAGGCATGCGCCACTCTGCCCAGTAGACCTACTAATCTTTAAAGGACTCAATAGAAGAAAGAAGTTTCAATTAGTCATATTTTATGGATTATATATAAAGTGTACTACCAAAAGATGCATTCAGAGTTTTTTCCCCAACTGGAGACAGTATTGTGAAATGAGATGTGTCGATAAATCTGCATCAATAGATTAATTTCTTGGTGAGTGGGGCTTAGTTGGAGAAAGTATGTCATTGAGTGACATGTTTTTGTTGGAACTGACACCTCAGATCTTTCCTCTTGCTCTCTTTCCGGCTTCCTGGAAACCATGAGATGATCAGAATACACCACACCCTCTCAATGTCAGGGTGTTTTAGCTGGACCCAGCCCCTTGGAATCCAGGACCATGAACCCAAATAAATCATTCCTCTTTCAAATTCATTGTTTTTCATGTATTTTAGCACAGCAATGAAAAACTATTGAATATACCATAATGCAGACAATACATCATAATACAGAAAATAAACTATGGGTTTTATTCTTATTTAAATAACAAATATGGTAGATTTCATTAACTCTGTTTTATGCAGAAAAATATCAGTCTTTGTAGTATGTAGGTGAATTGTCTAAGGATGTAACTAGTAAGTGAAATACTGAAGTGCGTCCCCAGGATTCAGATGGAAAGACTTCTATTTCAAATCTCTATACTTAAGATACATTTAAGTCCATGGCTACTCGGAGCTGTTCTGGCGAGGCCCCAGAGTAGAAAGAGATAAATAAATGCTTTTGGCGACTCTGCTTGCAGGAGGTCTAGTTCTGTCCCCATTTCTCCCTTCTGCTGTTTTACTGGAATTGAATTCATAATTAACACTTGTCAACTTATAATCTGGGGGAGGTGTATCTTATATTTTTGGATTTTTGCATTTCTTTTTATTAGTACATATTTATGTGCTAATATGTTTCATGGTGGTATTTGTATGCATGAATATAATGTATTTCACCACATTATTCCTATTCTCCTCTCTTGTCCCCTCCCACGCCTACTGACCTACTCTCTCTTCCCAACTTCTCCCGTTTTTCCCTTTCTCGCCCTTTGTTCGTCTCGCTTCGTTTTGTTTGGATTTGATTCGATTTGACTACTCACTGAGGTTCTTTAGTATTGCTCAGAGGAGCATGAGTGGGGGAGTTGTTTACAGAATCAAGGCCATCTTACTTAGAGCTACCCCATTGAAGAAAATGTTCGCCCCTCCGCCAGCAAATGCTAACTGTGAATTTATTTCTGCAATGAGTAAGTAGTCCCGTACTAAATATTTCTTCAGTAACACACCTTGTTGTTACCTTTTTTTCCTTTTTCTCTCAAGTGGCAGAAGATAAGTTATTTGTAAAAATACTAAAAGTTTAAACTGTCTATCTTAGTCTATTTTGTGTTATGGTAACAGAATACCACAGATAGATAATTTATTGTGACCAGGGATGTATTAAAATCCATAGATTCTAAAGGCACTGCATCTGTTAAGGGCCTTTAGCTGTATCATCTCATGATGGACAGCAATGCAGTGCCAACAGGAAAGGGTTCTGTATGCTTTTGCTGTCACTCTTGTGATAACAAACTCACTTCCATACCAGCCATTACAATTCATCCATGAGAACCCTTAGCCTGGCCGCTTAGTAGAGACCCGTTCTTTGCATTGTTGCATTAGAGATGGTGTTTCTAGAAAATAGCTGGGTTTGACTACTCCTACCCATAGTCTTGGTTCTCAAGAGGCCAAGGCCAGCAGATGACAAGTTCCAGATCAACCTGGGCTACATAGTAAGTTCCAGGACAACTTTTTTCAACAAACCAGCAAATACAACAACAAATGACTTCATATGAACTGGGAGCGGCCCAGTACGTACTAGCAACCATCTATTACTTTCAGTAATCATAGCCATCTAGTAGAGGATTTTTTGATTGTTGTTAGATCCAGGAGTTTGTAAAGAAAGCAAGACAAAAATTAACAACCTTCCTGTGTTTGTTAGAATTATCTTCATTTTACATATTGAAATCTTGATCTTCACCTTCTCAGTAGACTATGCATGCTCACAATTTCCTATTCTGGAAATATTCAACCCCCCAAAAAATAAGATGCATTTAGGAAGAAAAAAAAAATCTCCTGGAATAAATGGTTTGTTTACGTAATCAATTACTTTATCTCATTGCGTTTATTCACTGTGCACGGCATTGCTCTACATGAGGACATTTTTAAACATGTATCTGTTGTGCGTTAGAACACATTCCTCATTATGTCCACCACCTTCTCCTAGCCCATCTCTGCTCCCTCCTATTAGTCACTTTTGCTCAGATAGTTCTGCTTCTACGTTCACTTCATATACACATCCATGCTTATGATACCTGGTTTTGTTGGACTTCATATATACATACATGCTCATGACACCTGGCTGTGGGAGGCTTCATGTATACATACATGCTCATGATGCCTAGTGGTGTGAGACCTCATAGACACATCCATGCCCATGATACCTGCTTTTGTGAGACTAGCTGAGTTTGCTTATATGATTAACTCAGTTGTATCTATTTTGTAGCAAATAGGACAACTGCATTATTTATGGCTTAAAAGTATTCCACTGTGTATTAATATCATATTTTCTTCTTACATTCCTCTATTTTTAGACACTATTACTTAGCTATTGTGAACAGTTCTGGAAAACATTAATGTGAAATGTGATCTTGATTCTTTGGAGTAAATAAGCAGGGGTGGTGTAACTGAGTCATTAGGCAGGCCCAGTTTCAGGGTTTTTTTGTTTGTTTGGTTGGTTTTTTTCTTTTAGCTCCATACTGATTTCCATAAAGGATGGACTGGTTTACATCCTACCTGCAATATATAAGTTCTTTCATCCACATACTTGCCAGCATCCTACTGGCATTGTTGCTTTCCACTTTATTTTTAGATTAGTTTTTATTTTTATTGACGTCTCTGTACGTATGGTATGTGGGACTGTACATGTAGCAGCAGGTGCCCTTTGCGGTCAAAAGCCCCATATTTCATGATACTAAGTTACAGGAGATTGTCAGATGCCTCACGTGGGTCCTGAAAACCAAACTCAGCTCTTCGTCAACAGCAATATGGGCTTCTACCCATCTCTACACCCAATTATTATTTTCTTAATGATTGAAATGCTGACTGGGGTGATGTGGAACCTCCGTAGTTTGTTTTAATTTGCATTTCTCTGATCACTGCTGGGGTTGATAATTTCTTCACATTTATTGGTTATTTATATTTCACCTTTTGAAAACACATTACCTATTTTCTACTTTTCAATTTTTACTCATTTTTGTATTAGTTGTATATTCTAGATATTAATCCTCTGTTTGTTCTATAACTAGCAAATATTTTCTTCCACTCTGCTGACAGTCTCTTTACTGAATTAACAGACTTCTTTGTGTGGTGATGATTTTAATTTCATGAGTTTCCATTTGTCAATTCTTGGCATTTTTCCTGAGTTATAGAGTCCTATTCAGAAAACCTTTGCCTATGCCTATATTTTCTGTTTTCTTATTACTATTTTTCTGCTAATAGTGTCAGAGTTTCAGGTGTCTTATCTATTTAGAGTTGATTTATGTGCATGATAAGAAGATATAGTTTCCTAGTTTTACATATGGTTACACATTTTTCTAAAATTGTTTGCTGAAGAAGCTATCTTTTCTGAAGTGTGTGTGTGTGTGTGTGTGTGTGTGTGTGTGTGTGTGTATATATATATATATATATATATATATAGAGAGAGAGAGAGAGAGAGAGAGAGAGAGAGAGGGTTTCTCTATGTAGGTTTGGAGCCTGTCCTGGAACTCACTCTATAGCCCAGGCTGGCCTCAAACTCACAGTGACCTGTCTGCCTCTGCCTCCTGAGGGCTGGGATTAAAGGCATGTGCCACCACCGCCCGGCTCTGAAATATATTTTTTTTAATTTTATTTAAAACAATCGGATGGATGTAGCTTGCTGTGGTTATATGTGGATACTCTTTTATTCCATTGATTTACTTGTCTGTAATTATGCCAGTGTCATGCTTCTTTTGTCACAATGGCTCTGTGTCATAACTGAACATCAAGTACAGAGATATGTCCAGCTCTATTTTACTTCCGTTCGGAGATATGCATGTTGTGGTATTGTGTTCCCCAAAATATTGTGCACCCAAATAAATTTATCTGGGGTCAGAGACAGAACAGCCATAATATTAAACATAGAGGATAGGCAGTGGTAGCACACGCCTTTAATCCTAGCATTCCAGAGGCAGAAATCCATCTGTTCAAGGATACAGCCAAGCATAGTGAATCACGCCTTTAATCCCAGAAAGCGAGTCTTTAATCCCAGGGAGTGATGGCAGAAGCAGAAAGATACATAAGGCATGAAGACCAGATATTAGAAGCATTTTGGCTGGTTAAGCTTTCAGGCTTTCAAACAGCAGTTCAGCTGAGATTCATTCTGGATGAGGACACAGAGGCTTCCAGTCTGAGGAAACAGGATCAACTGAGGAACTGGTGAGGTGAGGTAGCTGTGACTTGTTCTGCTTCTCTGATCTTCCAGCATTCACCCCAATACCTGGCCTTTTTTCTTTTTTTGTGTGAAAAATATTACCGGAAGCTTGATGAAAATTCTGTTGACTACATGGATTGTTTTCAGTAATTAAGCTGTTTTTCACAGTATTAATTCTCCCAGTCCATGAACATATGAGGTTCTCTACTGTCCCCTTCAATTTCTTTCTTTCAGTTATATTCAAATGTTTGGGGGGGGGGTGCATGCATTTGTGCATGCGTGTTTGGTTGGTTTGCTGGTGATCGTGAATGGGATTCTTCCTCTGCTTTCCTCCCATCATTTTTGCGATTTTACTGGTTCGTGAGTATGCTGTTTGCTTTTTGTCAACTTGATACAAGCTGGAGTCCTCTGAGAAGGAATCTTAGTTTAGAAAATGCCACCGCAAGATCGGCCTTTGGGCAAGTCTGTGGGGCATTTTCTTGGTCATTGATTAATGTGGGAGGGAACAACCTACTATAGGTGACATCAACCCTGGGCTGATGGTCCTGGGTTCTATTAGAAAGCAGTGTGAGCAAGCCATGAGAAGCAAACCTGTAACCAGCACTCTTCCAAGGCTTCTGAATCATCTGCTGCCTTCAGGATCGAGCATTGACTTCACACCTTCAGCCCTTAGTGATTGGGTATGACCTGAGAGTTATAAGCTGAAATAGACCCTTCCCTCTCCAAGCTGCTTTTGGATATGTAGAAACCCTAAAATAATATTAACTGTTAAATTGACAAGATCTAGAATCACAGAGGTGGGGAACATACAGGCACAACAGGGGATTTTGTGGGTAGGACAGCTTCTGAACATGCTTGTGGGGAATTATTACATTTTTAGGTGGTACAGGCCACTGTAGATGCCACCACATCCTTGATAGGATGTCTCAATTAAGACAGTCTTCCAACAGACAGGGCCAACCTTGGGTAGACAATATCTCATGGAGCCCTTCTTCCCAGGAGATCCCAGACAAGTCAATAATTAAAGCTAGTGCTCCCAGGCTTGTCAACTGGGCACACAAAAACACCACTTTTAAACCATAAATGTCTATTCTTTACCCCAACCTCATCATGCAAACTACAGTCCACCTTTAAAAGATCAAAGTCTCTGTAAAAACAGTTCCTATATAAACATAGGAGGGCACAGACCAGCATTCTTATTATGGAAAAAAAAAACAAAAAACAAAAAACAAAAAACAGGTCTTCACAAGGAATAACCAGATCAAAATAAAACCACAATCAGGGTATTTATCAAATCCTCTAGCTTCATGCCCAACATCTGGTTCTCATCTCCTAGGTTCATAGGCTGAGCAGTCTCACCCATCCAACTGCCATGGGCAGCACACACAGCTTCTATCTCAGGCTGAGGCTGGCCCCATTCCACACCTGCAGCTCTCCTTGGCAGATGTCCCTTTGTTGTGACATCTGTGATATCCCAGAGTCTCTTGTGTTTGAGGCTTCACCTTCAAGGCTGTATGTAATTGTCTCCAGGGGCCTCTCGGCAGGGACTCCTACTTGGCCACACACTGTCAGGCCTCGGGTACTCTCTAGGACCACCTCTCTCCTGAATCTTTCATACCTTTAGAACCAGTACATACAGACAGTGCTCACATTGTCAAGTCCTTCTGCTATCTCCAGATGTAGCCTAGCCTCCCTGGACCACATATGTCACCTTCAGCATCTCCTCCTCGAGGAAACACTCCCCTGTTGTGCCAGGGAACCACAAAGCTTCACTTTTAGTGGTGCTAATAATGTCATCAATAAACACATCTGCATCTTCAGCCCTAGCCTAATTGCCACACATAGATTCTGACCCAAAAGTATCACATGAATAGCACCATCCCTGTGCCTCATAATAAATAAATAAACAAATGAATGAATGAATGAATGAATGAATAACCAAACCAAACCAAACCAAAAAACATGAGACTCTTTCTTTCTTATGTTTTTGGTTGTGAGCCTAGCCTTTAACGGCTGAGCTATCCCTCCAGCCTGAGACTCTTTCTTTCTAAAGTGTTGTAAGTCAGACTTTGACTGTCTGCACCTCTCTCTGAATTCTTATTGTCCAAGGTTTTTCTAAAACAGTTCATTAAGCTCAGCTTCCAGCATTCAGTGGCTTTTCTGACCTCAAATTCCAAATTCTTCTACAACCAGTAACAGTCCACAGTCCATGTAATATGACAACCACATATTCAGTTTTATCACAGTAAGAAACCCACTTCCTTGGTATCAATTTCTGTCATAGTTTCATTTTTGTTCTGGGAAAATTATAAAAAAAAAACAACACCCTAACAAAAAGAAACAACAGAGAAGAATGTGTTTTGGCTCACAATTCCAATTTATAAACCATCACTATGGGGAAGTTGAGGCAGGAATTTCAAATAGTGTGTCATATCACATCCAGTAAAGAGAAAGAAATGTGTATATGTATATATATATATATATATATATATATATATATATATATATATACATATATATATGTATATGTATGTATGTATGTATGTTCACTTGCTTGCTTAGTCACTCATACAGTTTAGAAGGCAGCCAGGGATTGGTGCCTCCTACAGTGGACTGGATCTCCTAACATCAATTAACTTAATTAAAACAATGCTCAAACCTAATGTAGATGATCCCTTATTGAGTATCTTTTCCCAGGAGATTCTCAGCATTAATTGTGTCAAGTTGACAATTAAACCTAACCAGAGGCGGGTCATGGAATACTGTTTCACAGGTTCAGAGACCAGCAGAGTCTAGGCAATGTGTACCTGGTCAAATTTTCTACAAGGAGGCCATGAAATACCATTGTATGAAGCTGTGAGAACTGGAGATGCTGGGCCCAAGTACATATGCTGATAAAATCCATAGGCATGGAGTAGAGTTGCCCTCAGGGAGAGGTTATGTATACTCAAGTAGTCAGAGCTGGAAGGGTGGGACTACCCATGTCCTTTGGAGTCAAAATAATTACATTTAAGCCCTGGATACTGAACGCTAGCTGTAAGATTTGGTGTTTGCTGGATTTTGATCTTGCTTTGGTCAGATTGTTCATTGCTACTCCTGATTATCCCACTTTGAAGTGAGAATGCTTACTCAATGTCATTAAAATGTAAGGAGTATATAGTGTGTTCCCTATTTTTTTAGGAGCTCACAGTTGAGAGTTTTCCTCGAGCCTCTAATGAGATATGGACCAAAGTTTTGAACTGCTGGAATTGTTAAAGACAATAAGGAAATTTGAATTTGGGTTTTTTTCAACTTTTTTTTTATTTTATAATTTAATTTAATTTTACATATCAGCCACGGATTCCCCTGTCCTCCCTCCTCCCACTCCCCCCCCCTCCGGGCCTTCCCCCCAGCCCACCCCCCATTCCCATCTCCTCCAAGGCAAGAACTCCCCTAGGGATTCAGGTCAACCTGGTAGATTCAGTCCAGGCAGGTCTAGTCCCCTCTTCCCAGGCTGAGCGAAGTGTTCCTGCATAAGCCCCAGGTTCCAAACAGCCAGGTCATGCACTAAGGACAGGTCCCCATCCCACTGCCTGTTGTTCAAGCTAATCAACAGTCTTACTTATCCAGTGGGTAGCCATCCCAGCCTTGGCCTGGAAGTTCCAACTCCCACTGAGTCTTAGGTCATGGTCACGCCCACAAGGCGGGGCTGAGGGAGGAAGCTGAAGACCCAGGATCAAGAGGAGAGGTCTCTCTTGGCGCTGGGACCCTGGACGCTGGAGGTAGACCGAGCAGAGTTCTCCAGAGAACACTGTCGGACTACACCATACCTTTGCAAGACCCTGTTACCTATCCCTTCATTTGTAAGTTACCCCACAAAATAAACCTCCCTTTTAATTATATGGAGTGGCCTTAATAATTTCACCAATACTGATCCAGTTGGGGGCTCCTTAGCTATTGGTTCATAATTCATGTGTTTCCATTAGTTTAGCTATTTGTCTCTGTGCTTTTTCCAATCTTGGTCTCAACAATTCTCAGATTATTTTTATATCAGGAGATACAATTAAAACTTTGGAGATAAGAGATGGAGGATTATGATTTGAAGTGATGAGTTTGGGTAGCAAGTGGACAAGGGGTAGAGTTATAGAGGTTACTGTTAATTGGCAGCTTCACAAGATCTAGAACCAGTTAGAAGACAAACCCATAGGCAGAGGCAGGAGGGAAATCGTAGCTGAGATTATCCTCTGGGTATGCCTGTGATGGATTATCTTTACTAGTTTCATTGAGGTAGGAAGACTACCTACTGTGCACAGCATCAATACCTGGGGTGGGCATCTGGACTGCATGAAGAAGGAAATGTGACATATGCTGAAACGTTAGTTGGTCTCTGCTTCTGGACTGTGGAAGTGACAGGATAAGCTGTTTCAAGCTCTTGACCCTTGGATGTCCTTGACATGATGGACTGTACCCTGAACAATGGGCCAGGATAGTGCTTTCTTCTTTGGGCTGCCTTTGTTATGATATTTTATAATAGCAAGAAGAAAGGGACATAATACATTTGATGTAAATGATGACTACAAATTCTTTATAAGGCTTCCAAATCCTTCCACTTTGTTGAAAGAGTTCATCAAGTCAAAAACTTTCTTGAAGAACCATGTTGACTAAGAGTAGAGAACGTGGACACCCTTGGCTTGTTCCTGATCTTAGAGGCAATGATTCTGGTTTTCTCCAATTTAGTGTAATGTTGTCTATAGACTTGTATAGAGACTTTATTATCTTGAGATGTAGTCCTTCTATCCCTAGTCTCCTCACAGTTCCAACAAGGCATATTGTTATTTGTCTTTATTGCATCTGTTAAGATTACCTTGTGAATTCTGTTTGTTTATATAATACATTACATTTATTGGTTTGCATGTATTAAGCTGTTTCTGGATTTCTAGAACAAACACAACATGATTTTGGTGAGTGATCTTTGTGTTGTATTCTTGAATTCAGGTTCTAAGTATTTTACTAAGAATATTTTTTATTCATGTGTATCGATGAGATTGATTTTTAATTTTCTTTTTTGTTGTTGCTGTTGTTTTTTTTATCCAGTTTTTATATATGATTAATAATGGCATCATAAAAATAGTTAGCTTTCTTTTCTTTTCTATTTTATGGGATAGTTTGACAAGCTTTTGTGTTCATTCTTCCTTAAAGGTGTAGTTAATTCAACAGTGAATTCATCTGTGTATGGATTCTTTGCAGTTGGAAGATTTGTTGTTGTTGTTGTTTTTAATTAACAGTTCAATATTGTTGCTCATTATAGATCTGTTTAAATTGCTTGTGTCATCTTTGTTTAGTTGCGATGGGTTATATGCATCTAGAAATTCCTCCAATTCATTCAGATTTTATGTTAGTGGGTTATACATTTCAGAGTATGTTCTGATGATTTTATTAATTTTATTGATATCTACTCTTTTGGGGGGGCAGGTGGGGTTCCAGACAGGGTTACTCTGTGCAGCAGTCCTGACTGTCCTGGAACTTGCTTTGTAGGCTGGCCTTGAATCATTGATATCTATTATAATCTATCCATTTTCACCTCTAACTTCACTCATAAGTTTCTCTCTATTCATTCATTTGGCTTAGAGTCTCTTGATTTTGTTTATCTTTCAAAGAACCCAGTTATTTCACTAACTTTCTGTATTAATTTTTTATTTGCATTTCATTAATTTCTCCTCTGATCTTCTAACTATCTCCATTTATTCATTTTGAGGTAAGCCTGTCCATGTTTTCCAAGACCCTAAGTATACTGTGAAATTATTTGAGCTCTCCTAGTCTTTTTAAAGGAGGCATTTGCATATTAAACTTCTCTTTTAGGACTGCTTTCATTAAATCCTATATTAGGTCCATTTTGTCTTTATATTTGATTCTATGTTATTTTATTTTTTGATGGCTCACTTCTCACTTACTACCTACCATATTGATGAGGCTTTCTACAGAATTTCTTGACAGTCTTATTATATTTTTAACTTTCAATATTTATTTGTCTCTTTTTAAAACTATTTTATTTCTCCTCATTGAACAACATTTTCATGGCTTGTATTCACTTCCTTATTTCATTCCTCTGTGTTTGCCTTCTCTTGGAATTCATTCAGGCATTTGTATCCTCTTTGCTATCAGTGGATATATTTATTTATTAGTCTTTAAACTTTTGCATATGAGGTTTTTGTCTAATTCCTTCTCATTGGAGGAAGTTAATGTGCAAAAGTCATATTGCCTGGATTTGTCATGTTTCTTGTGTTTTTATATTTAGACATTAGCATTTATAGTCAGATTGGTTGATTTTTTTTTTTTTAATCCCTGTTGTTCTTTTCAGGGATGTATTTGCAATGTTCATAGAGGACTGAGTTCTGGGCTATAGTGGGGTTGGGTTGAGGTATCTTTTTCCTCAGCTAGACTGATGTTTGGGGAACAGGACAAAAATACCTAAGAGTAGAATATTGTTTGCAAAGACAATCACTATCAAAGAGTGGGGCCACTGTGAAAATACAGGAATAATCAAATTAGAAACTATCATTTCTTAAATCCCAATTGTTTTATGAAATAAAGGTATGAAATGCTGATCGATACTGTAAACAGCAATGCTTTTGTTTCTGTGGATACAAGGTGGGAAAAAAAAAGCAGAGTAAGACTAGTGATTAGGGCCAGGTGGTGGTGGTG
The DNA here is from genome assembly GCF_903995425.1 of Onychomys torridus. Classification (NCBI taxonomy): domain Eukaryota; kingdom Metazoa; phylum Chordata; class Mammalia; order Rodentia; family Cricetidae; genus Onychomys; species Onychomys torridus. The sequence goes on along the minus strand of NC_050460.1, from coordinate 20,604,166 downwards.
CACGCCTGTAATCCCAGCACTCGGGAGGCAGAGCCAGGAGGATCTCTGTGAGTTCGAGGCCAGCCTGGGCTACCAAGTGAGTTCCAGGAAAGGCGCAAAGCTACACAGAGAAACCCTGTCTCGAAAAACCACTAGTGATTAGTATGGAGTTAACAGAGAGAGAGTAGAGGAGGGACGAGGAGATAAAAGGAGAAGGTAGAGATGAGTTGGGGAAGATAAGGTAGTTTGTGCTAAAGCTCAAATGAAAAGACAGGAGTAAGAAAATGGAATCATATATCTAAAACAGTCTGAGCTCTCTGGAGACTGAGGCACTGCTTCCCTGCAAACTAGACCGATCTATGTTCTCTGGGAAAGCCTGTCTAAAGCAAAATTATAAAGAGGGGGAAAAAAGAAAGAATGAAAAGAGAGAAGGAGGTTTTAAGAAAAAAACAGGGCAGTGTTGGCCTGAGGTTGTGTTTCGCCTAGAAAGATGTGATAGCAAACATCTATTTAACCCAGAAAAGGCACCAGCAACAAACTAAAGTATTCCATCAGGTCTAGATTAGTGATCACTAATAATATTGAGTTTATTGGCATTACTTAGAGCAGGATAGGCATTCTGCTCTTGTTCTCCTTAAAATGTCTATCACTGAGAATTCATTGGTCATTTTCTGTGGCTCTCTGTCTTAAATGCAGCATTAGTCACATTTGTCCCTGGGAGGGGAATAGTTCCCCAGACCTCTCAATCCCTCTAGGCAGACTCTGGATTTCTTCTTTGTAATACTCCCTGTTTCATGTCGCCATTAAACTGGGTATTTTTTTAGTCATTACTACTTCTTCTGATCATTGTTACTCAAATTTTTCCAGTTTATTTCCTGTAACTTCTAGCTGACCATACCTGTGTGTCACCTGGCATCTTCCTTAATCTAATACTTACTTTAATTGTTTATTGTGCCATTATTCAAGATATCAAACAGAGTTGGTTTCACTTTTTTAATTAGATTTATTGAATTATTTTGATAAAAAGATTTTGTTTAATTATGGGATAACTTCATATAGAAACATTAGAATCACATCCCAATTAATCATACTGAAAATCACTTAGAGACTTTCTAAATCAACAGGGGTTGAATTATATCAAGAAGTGTTTTGCTATGTAGAGAAAATTCTGTTTCCTCTGGGAATAATAGCACAACTGTCAGTAAAAGCACTTAACCCTCTACACAAAGTCGTTTGCTTTTCAATTTGGCCTCATCTCTTATAAAACCAATGTATATATTAACCAACTTAACTCTTAACAATGTCATTTGCTTAAGGATAGGAACATGACTTATGTACATTCAAATTATTGAAGACTTTTTCTAGAAGAGCAAATCTGTAACTGGAGGCTTTTCTCTGTCTCACCCCATCCTGCAGCCATTTCCAAATAATCACTCAGAGGTTTATATTAATTATAAAATTTGACCAATGGCTCAGGCTTATTGCTAGTTAGCTCTTACATTTAAATTAACCCATTTCTATTAATCTATATCACCACATGGCCCATGGTTATCCCATTCTCTGACATCTTGTTCTGTGGGTGGCTGGATCACCATCTGCTGGACTCCACCCATCTTCATCTCCATCTTCAATTTGATTGTACTGCCTATCCTTATTCTGTCTGGCTATTGGCCAAAATAGCTTTATTTATCAACCAATGAGAGCAGCACATATTCACAGCATATAGAAAGACCATCCCACAGCACAAATCTCCTTTTGTGAGACCATGAATAATACAATGTTTAGTCCTAATGACTGCTTCTAGGTGCCCTGCAGCCTTGAAAAGCCAGCATTAGGATAAAACTGGATAGTGTGGAAGCCAGGAGAAGCAGAACAAAAGCACACCCTTGGTGACACTAAAAAGCAACTGACCCCAGTCCACAGTAGCATCGCTAGTTGTTATAGTTAGGGTTTGTATTGCTGGGACAAAATACCATAACTGAAAGCAACTTGGAGAGCAAAGTGTTTGTTACAGTTTATAACTCTCAGATTACACTATGTCCCTCAGGGAAGTCAGGGCAGGAACTGAAGCAGAGACCTTGGAGAAGTGCTGCTTACTTGGTTGCTTGCATTCTCATAGCTTGTTCAGACTAGTTTCTTATATCATCCAGGACCACTACCCAGGGTTAGCACCACCCACAGTGGACTGGGCCCTCCCATGTCAATCATGAATCAAGAAAATGCCCCCATAGACTTACCTGTAGGCCAATCTGATGGGGGCATATTCTCAAATGAGGTTCCCTCTTTTGAGACTAGTATGTGTCAAGTTGACAAGAACTAACCAGGACACTAGTTCTTCAGCAGAATGACCTAATGTCTTTGCTTGGTTTAGTCACTTTGAATTCAGTTTTCTGGGGCATGGTTTGAAAGTACTTGTAATTGAAGCAATGAGATATTTTTGGTGAAAATTCTATCTCACCTCAGTCATGTAAAAAATACAAGGAATAGAGCAATGGAACATGCATAAGCCATCAGCTGTTAAAAAGAAAAAAGAAAGAAAAGAAAAGAAAGAAGAGAAAAGAAAAAGGAAAAACTTCTCCAGGATAATCTTGATAGAAAAGGAATTGTTTACAAGTTTGATGGCATATTTGGCATGTGTTAGGATATAGATCATGTTCAATGGATGTGGAACAACCATTTAGAGTTACACTAATTTGTAATCCTTTCATGAGTACAAATGACTTGCAGGCAGGAAACTCCTGATGGCAAGTGGTCTCTGTGATTTTTTTTTTTTTTTTTTTTTTTTTTTTTTTTTTAGGGGACAGATGCAGACGTTGTTGCAAACATAGGTTAAACATTCAGGAGCTCAAAAAGGAAGTTTTGCATTCCCTTCTTAACCATCCATGTACAGATCAGTGGTCTAGCAGCAATAGCTAGCATCAGTCCTCATGGGAACACTTGAACACCCTCTCTTCCTGTATCTGACTAACCTCCTTTGTCATCTTTTACTTGGCCTCCAGCCCTGGTCCATCCTTTTCTAGCCTTCAGAAGAAAAGAAAAAAGTGAGGAAAACCACTTGCCTTTGCAAATTATGATTTGGCAAGTGGTTGTTTCTAATGTTGTCCTAAATTCCACAATTTAGTCAGAATCATATGGCTTGCCTGGATGCATTCAAATTTGAGGACAGTAGTGTCTGACCAGAGTTCTCTGTTGTTCTTATGGTATAGAGGTATAACAATAGACAAAATCTGAGTGTGTGTCACAAGGGTATTTCTCCAGTTCCTTATAAAATTAAAAAATATTCCTATCTATCTACCTGTATATCTATCATCTATCAATCTATATGTGTGTACATTCATATTCCTCTCTAGTTATTCCATATAAGAATTCTAATTCTCAAGTGATATGACTCATTAATGATAACTCAATTTCTAAAATATGAAACTAAATAAAACTATACTTAGTAACTATAATATAATGTATAGGTTTCAGTTAATTTATAATTTCCAGTAAATTAAGGAAAAGAAAGATTTTCATTTCAAAGAATTGTATTCACATTAAATGACTAAGTTTATTGACATATTTTTGAAAAAATGAAAATCTATTTTTATTTTTATATGTATGAATGTTTTGCTTTAATATAAGCATGTGTGCCATGCGTGAGCATAGAGCCTATAGAAATTAGAAGAGGGTGTTGGATTATCTGGAATTGGTGGTATGGATTGTTGTGAACCACCATGTGGGAGCTGAGAACCAAACCCAGGTCCTCTGCAAGAGCAGCAAGTATTCTTAACTGATGAGCCATCTCCCCAGCCCCAATATTAGCTTATTTCTTAATTTCAAAACTTATGGTTTTTTTTTTCATTTCCTGGCATAAAAATGTGATAAGGATGAGTTTATTTGAATAAGGCTATTAGTCAATTAATTTTGCTTCTGGGAAATTATTTATTCAAAGTTGATTTCATTAGGAGCAGTGGGCATACTTTTTATCTTTATGGCTTTTCCTCATAATGTTTGTATCCAATAATTGAATGACTGTGTCTTTAGGTGTGATTTAAATGCACAGTAGTGACATCATGGAAGTCAGACTAGGTGGCTGAGTTAGAAAGTAAGGGAGCTCTCTGTTGAGTATACCAGGACAGAGGTCTGCACTCCCTAATTTCCTGGCTCCCAGAGTGTAAGCCTTAGGAGTTTCTCATAGGATAGGCAGTGAAGGTTCCAGGTAACGTCATTCTAGGAGAAAAAGAAGGAAACATTCCAGCTGCCTCCTGCCGGATTCCATATTTTATTTTATTTTTTTTTTAGATCACTGCTTGTCCGGGGTAATATGGTAAGTTCTCCACTTCTGACAACTCTTCAGGTAGTGGCACTGCCAGTGTCTTGCAGACATGAAACCTAGGACCTTGATCAATGATAAAATTGTTAAAAAAAAAAAACAGAACAAGATCTTTTTTTTTTTCCTTTTCCCTGACTTGAGTCCATGCTAATTACACCAAATCTGAGAGAAGAGGAGGCAGAAAGACTGAAAGGCAGTGAGGATGGTGGGATGGCTAAGTGGTTATGAAAGAATATTTCCCTTGGTGGTGATCTCCTACCAGCATCCCTATTTCATGTCTCACAACCACCTAAAATTATAGCCCCATAGGAAATGATACCCTTTTCTGGACTCTGTGGGGACCTTTACTGACTGTCACATAACCACACAGAATCAATCTCTGCTCCCCCACCGACTCACTCACTCAAACATACACACACATCACATCACACATACATACATAAGTGTAAATAAAATTAATCTTTTAATAAGAGAACTATGGAAGAAAGATTTGTCTTGATAAGAAATGACTTGCATGATTTTGGAACTGACAAGTCTAAAGTCTGTATCCTATGTAGCTAATGCTGGATAGTGCAGTCCTGGTTCGAAATCCATGGGGCATGTCTACAAGTGATAGATAAATCAGACAGAATTCTATGTAGAGTCCTGAGGCAGAATTCCTTCTTTTCACATAAAAGCTTCAATAGGTTTGATGAGGCCCATCTGTTGTATGCAGGGCAACTTCCTTTTAAGTCAGTTGATTGTAAGTGTCAACCACATCTACAGGAGCCTCAAAACAGATCAAACACCTGAGCATCATAGACTAACCAGACTGACACACAATTAACCATACTAGGCTTCCAGAAAACACCTCTCACATTTATGCATTTCTCCTGAACTTGTTTGAATGACGACACAGAAGCAAAATGGGATTAAAGAAAAGGTATTTAGGTTCCTTGTAGGTTTTGGAGGAGATTATACATGAAGGAGATTTTTTTTTTTTCAAGACGTAGATTGAGTTGAAAGTCATGGAAAAATAAAATAAAACTTTCTTTGATGATGTCCAGGTTAGCTGTCAGAGGAATTTGGGGGGAAAAAAAAAGATAACGGATTACGGATGCCTATGCCTTTTGGTTGCAGTAAAAACTGAAGGCATTTTCTTGCCCCAGGTGGGATTAAGGAGGTGAATTTCTGAAAGATGTAATAATAAACCACAGCTGCACCTTCTTTAGGGCAAGCACTGCTAGGGGGAGATGAAGGCACAGGGTTTTCAGAAAGGAGCTTTCATTAATAAACTGATATTTCTTGGGCAGGTGCTCATTGCCTGGGGCAGAGCTTTGTGAAAGCACATTATCACAATGGCATGCTGGGCTTGCTAATGTGCTGCTGATGCGCATGCCTCATTAGAAGTGCTTCCCATGGCTGCCCAGACTGCCCCTTCCTTCCACACAGGCTTTAGAACTTAAAGCCCTGGGACACTTCCTCTACGTTCAACTAGTTATTTTTTTATTGGAAAAGCAATGTATGTTTTTTGAATTAAAATTAGGGGAATATGATAAACTGTAATCAAACCATCAACATTATAGCATATTTTAATGACAGTTCCAACTTAGTATGGATGTTAGTGTGAATTGGATTTTGTATATAGGTAGAATATAACTACAAAAAAAATGAGTTCAGAGCTTGTATATGCCTTTTTATTCTGCCTTTTCCTCAATTATATCATTGGTAGAATTCCTTGTCAATTTACATGCTATAGATGTTTTTAGGGCTGAATAAAATTCCATTATCTTAACATTCTCAACAGTAGTACAATTCACAGATAAAATCCAAAAGTACATTATTCTTTTAAAATACACATTCCTGAAGTGTTGTAGCTCTCGGGATACATGTCTTTAAACAGGAAATATAGAAAAAACCTTGTTAGTGCACTCTAAACCATTGTCCTCTAATAAGTACAGGATTACATCAAGCAAAATTCTTAGAGGCAGCAGGTAATACTTTAGGAGTAAACATTAGCTTAAAATTTCATTATCTCAAGTTCAGGAATAAGAGTGACATGTCAAGGACAATTCATCTTTAAATTTTTCATTATCTTTAGCTTTGAGGCGGCAGGCTCCACAGCCAAGACAAATTTCCAGTGCCCTCTAACTATTGTCTTGTCATCTTGTGTCTGAGTAGGATGTGTTTTATTGAATTAGATTAAAATTAAGTCTGGAAGCTTATTATGCAACAGTCTCTAAAGAACACATGTTCCCCCACTGATGCCTGCTCTATGAATTGCTAATACCCACAGTGTGAGGCTGCTCTATTCATCTCTAGAATGACTATCTCAAAACATGTAAAGATAACAGTATTATCTAATTATAAGAACCACATTCCTCTTCCCTGTTTTTCTTTAAATTCTTCTATCAGTCTATGCATTTCCAAAGTCATAAAGATAACCTCCTAATTAACAGTTTCAGTCTGTAGGCTATATGATATAGCAATAAGGTAGGAGCTCCTGGAGGTATTTGACTGTATTATCAATGAAGCTGAGGAAGCAGCTAGCTCTCAATGTCACTATTTGAACAGACAGTGACTATGATATAATGGGTGTTCTTTCTTGGAGACCAGAGCATCTCCACCTAACTTAATGCACTGCATTGTGGACTGAGGATGAGTCCTGGGATTTTGTAGTGATCAGAGTCAAAATGCCAAGAAACAACCCACTCTAGCAAATTGAATATACAATATTAAACAAGTTTTTGGATCACCTAGGATGAACCTAGAGAGGAGACTCACAAATCTTCAGCATAGGCTGTGCCACTTCTGTTCTATTCTGTTCCAATGAAAAAGCCACCTGCAAAAAAATGAAGTCTCAGACTATGAGAGAAATGTTCCCGGGATAGTCTGCACCAACAAAGCAGAAGGGGCCCCCTGCTGCTCTTCTTATTTGCCTCACTTCAGCTCTGCATTCAAGCAGGCAAACATGTAAGCCATGTTCAGGAGCCGTGCTTGCCAGAATCCCTAGCTCATATCACATGTTGGGATCTTAGTTTCCAAAGTAAAAGGCATCACAAAAAAAAAACAGATAATCGGGTTAATGTTAAGAAAATCAGATTATAGCCCTAAATGTGCTCAATATTAGAAACCCATAGAGAGACAACTGCTTTGTCAAAAATTCTTCTACCTCTTAGAAAGTATAGACTTAATTTAAATAAGAATATGTTACTATGTAAGGTTTTGAAAATACTGCTTCATAATTAAGAAAAGAACTTACATTTTTGGCCTATATATTCTAACAAAATTGCTTCCTGATACCAATGTTCCAAGTATTTTCTATGAAATGCAGAGTATATGATAATTGCAGCTTAAAAGAGTTTGACATGCCTTTAATTCCAGCACTCACTTCAGAGAAAGAGGCAGGCAGATCTCTGTGAGTTCAAGGCCAACCAGGTGTACAGAATGAGTTCCAGGACAGCCAGGGCTATTACATAGAGAAACCTTGTCTCAAAAAAATGGAAAAAAAAATTGACATGATTAACCTATAGTTATGTTCCACTCACCAAAAAAAAAAAAAAAAGATAATTGACTAACAGTGGTCATTAGATTTTTACAAAATTGAAATTTATTATTAATAGGGCTTTAAGTTTACCTACCGATATATAAATGCCCTTCTCCCACTTAATAGCTGTCATAAAAGATTTCTAACTTACATAGATGTCAGAAATTATTAATATTTTATTTTATATATCTATCCTAGTTAGAAATTTATCACAGAGAAAATATGGATTGAATGATTCTAACGATCATTAGCATGAAACAATACTATATGATGAAGTGTTAGATTGCTAGGAAATGTTATTCATACATTTAACAAACATTGATTCATACTTACTATGTGTGAGACACATAGTAGTGGCTTGGAATTGTTCAGTGACCAAAACAATTATCCTTATCCTCTTGGCACATCTGTTTTAACCTGTGTAGACAATAGACGAGAAGTATCATACATAATCAGGAAATACTAACAGGTAACAAGTACTTTAAGAAAATAAAAAGTGACTGGAAAAATGGCTCAGTGATTAAGAGAGTTTGTTGCTCTCATAGAAGACCAGAGTTTTGTTCCCAACACCAATGTAGGGCAGTTCACTACTGCCTTTAACTCCAGCTACTCAGAACTGATGGCTCTCTTCTAGCCTCCAAGAGCACCCATATACACACAGACCTAAACACATACCAACAAATACATAATTAAAATAAAATTAATCTTTTGATTTTAAAAAAGAGAAAAAAAGTTGCAACAAAATTATGTGATAAGGTTGTGGAGGGATCTGTTCAACATAATCCCCAAGTAGGGGCATTTGAAGACAGACTTAAAGGGAATGAGAAAGTGTACATGGGGGATTTTTTGGAGAAAGAGCCTTCCAGGCATTAGACTGAAGGAGCAGGAGGCTGTATGGCTGCGGGCAATGAGCATGAGGACCTTGAAGCTACTGGGCTTGAGTTCAGAACACAGCCCCAGGAGGTTATGCAAGTATCACTTGGGAAATTGTAGCAATCAATCCTTGGTCTATATAATGAGAAAGTACTAGCAATTAATGCTCTAACTAGATTTAGGTTTTTACCTACACAGGGCAAGATTATATCTCTGAGTCTTAATTTTCTATAACTTTAAAGATGGGTAGATGGCATGAAGATTAAGACTGACATAAAGAGCCAGTCAGTGTAACTACCTGTATTGATATTTTATTTATGCTCTAACAAATAAAGCTTGCCTGGAGAGCAGAGGAAAAAGTCAGCCACTATATTAAACATAGAGGTCAGGCAGTGTTAGCATACACCTTTAATCCTAGCATTCAGGAGGCAGAGATTCATCTAGATATCTGTGAGTTCAAGGCCACACTGGGAAGAGAGTACATGCCTTTAATCCCAGTGCTAGTTAATCACAGAGGTCTGGAGGTCTGTACAGACAGACAGGAAGTGATAGAGCTGGGTAGAAAGAGGAAAATGATGTAGCTGAGTGGCGAGAGGAAATTAAGATGGCAGAGCACAGAAAGGTATATAGGCATGAGTATGCAGGAAGTCGCTCTCTCTTGGGCTGAGGATTTCCTAGCAGTAAGAATTTGTGACTTGGCTTGTTCTATTCCTCTGATCTCTCAGTTTTCACCCCAGTATCTGGCTGCAGAGTTTTTTTGTTTTTGTTTTTTTTTTTTTTTACATATTAATAAGACTGTTAAGCAATTTGTGTTACAACTACCTACAACTCAGATACCAGACATGCATTGAGAATAAGAAATAGCAGAGGATCGTGGTGGGAAACAGAATTTTCCTCTGTTTTTATATCCTTTTAAGGAAACGGTAACCATTCCATGGGGGAAAAGTAGAGTTTTTGTTTGAGTTGGTTAGGCCTTTAAAACATAGGTAATAAGGGTGCATATCTACCAGACAGCATGTTAGTGATTCTCCTTGCATGGTCCAGGAGAAAGCATGTCTGCTTGAGTGTAATAATTTCTTCACTGCCATATTCAAAGAATAGTGTGTACAAAATTATGTTTCATTGCTAATTTGTTTCTCCAAGTTTAAGCCCTTATCATTTTATATCTGTTTAAATTTGGCTTATAATCTGGAATTTGATTTCTTACTTCACAAAGTAGATTATGATGTCTATGGTTTTTATAGATATCTGCAGATAAGTTAAAAATAATGTGGGACACAGAACCATTTCCCTAGGAAAACTCATTATCCTTTTATTCTGTTTCAAGAGAAGATATTCAAGCTGTGTAAGTCTGTGTAGTGAGAAAGCAATGGTTTAGGCATTAGAGGACTTATTACACAGAAATGTTTTAAAATATGAAGTCACAGTAAAGCCTCTAGTTGGGTGTGTGTGCATTTTCTTAGTTTATGATGTTTTGTATGTGATTAAATAATAAAGGCTGAGAGCAGGAGAAATATACTTACTCAGAGAACAGCATACCAATTGGTCATCTAATACCAAATAGTCAGCTCTGAAAACATACATACAAGTTACATTATACAGACTATACAGACTGAGCAGGTTATGTATGTGTATGTATATATATATGTGTGTGTGTGTGTGTGTGTGTGTGTGTGTGTGTGTGTGTGTGTGTATTAAAACCTACCAGCTGACAAAGCTTACACAATGTGGGTTCGTTGCAAAAACCCCTTCCTTGAACATTTGCACTTGATTTACAGCTTCCTTGGGATAAACTTGAAGGGTTAATATCATATCTCCCATAAATTCTGTTGCGTCACTGGTGCCAGTCACACTGCATAACATGTGACTTGGAACTTTTAGGTAGCATCATAAATAGTCTTTTCAATTTTCTCTAATGTTTGATATTTCACATTATTTTTACATCTTACTCAGAGAAGTTACCAAGCAAATGTCTTTTTCTTTTTTCCAAAAGTTGTCACATAACTAAAAATTCTGACCTGTCTTCATCTCAATAATCATTCCTTTTATTATTGATTTTACTATTTCAAAAAAATCTTATCATAGCATACATCCTAATGCTCCTATAAAAAATCCTGATGTTATTTTTGTGTTTCCATAATTCCACATGTTAAGTTTTATCTACACTAGAGAGTACAAAAAATAATGTGTATGTTCAAACTTGAGCTGATTTCTTTCTTTCTCTGCATCTGTTATTTTTCCTCTAGACAAGGATAACCATAACAATACAGTGTAGGAATACTGTAGAGCTGGATTGTGACTAAATTAACATTGGTGACTTACCTTTACATGTCTTGAATGGTATGACAATGTTCATTTCATGGTTCAAGGATGTTTTCTCAGTATTACCTGTATCTTTTCTACCTTGCATCCTGATTTGCATGATGAGATGCTTTCAAATATTCTGCGGGGGAAAAAATAAAGTTTTCTTCTCAAATTAATTATTTCTCTTTACTCTAGAGCCTGCCATTCCATTTTAAACTCCTGGAATTTATTTTTATTTTTGCCATGGATTTTCTTCAAGGGCTTAGCGATGCTTGAGTCAGAAGGGATTAATAAAAAAGCATGTGGGTTGATAGCACCTATACTGCTGACCTGGAGACTACTGTGTAAGTATGGTACAAGTCTTTTTTTCATGCACAGCACTTTCTGGGACAAGATGCTGTCTGTGGTGTCTACTGCACCTGGGAAGCAGGCTTCCTGCTACAATTTGTACTCAAGAAACATCCAAGGAAGTCATACTAGTGATAGCTGAATGTGCTTCTTAAACAGCACTACCTTTCTCTCTCCCTGTGTCATACTTCTTCATCATTTGTGGAAATCCAGACTTTTCATAGAGTTGTCTCCACACAGATTAGGACCTTTCTTTTGGGGACTTCTTGGCTTTAATAGAACCATTTTGTATACAACTCCTATAGTCTGAATGTTTGTGTCCCCATTCCCTAAATTCATAAGTTAAAATCCTATCACCCAAGTGATACTTTTCAGAGTTAGTGATGCCTTTGGGAGGGGGAGGAATTATGGCCCCTGAGAGGTTAGTGCCTTTATAAAAGCTATCTTGAAGAATAGCCAGCCCCTTACACCAGCTGAAGCTATAGCTAGAAGGTGCTGTTTACAAACTGTGCACCAGACATTTCAGTCCCTTCATCTTGAATTACTTAGCCTCCAGAATTACAAGACAGAAATTTCTGCTGTCATTAAGCCACTAGACTGTTGTTTAGTTGTGTCAATGCAAACATCTAAGACAGTAAGCTAAAGAGGAACAAGCACCTGACTGGTCCAACAACCTAACTTCTGAAATGACTCTGAGAGTTCTTAGTGCTTCTTAAAAACAATACAGCTTCCCTCCGGCTTTGCAAGCACTTTGTTCTGTTTTGATTTCTGTTTTAGTCTGTTTCCATCTATATCCACTTCTCAAGAGTTACTGCCCCTTAGGGCCCATTTTTAAAAATAGATTGTATACCATCTTGGTGAGTTAAGGAAAACAGCCAAAGGATGGTGCAGTCTGTACCTGCCAACCATTTGAGCCACGGTCGAGTTCATGACTCTTATTTGTGACTCCTGTGTTTTGGCTCCTCTTAGTCATACTGAATATGAACTACATATATCTGGGTTCTAAAGCAAGAGTTTATAATGCAGGCAGGCACATGATATCAGGAAATGATATCATGTGCCTCCATGTCTTACTTCAGGTTCTCCAGAAAGAAAAAAACAAAAAAAGAGAGAAATTCACAGAGATAAAGACATGTTAGCTAGAGAATAGGTAGGTATGTAGACAGACAAATACATATATGACATATGGGCAGATGATAGATACATACATATATACATGCATACATACATATATATGTACATACATAGAGATAGTATATACATGTACATGCAAGAAAGGATTTAATTGAGCAAAAAAGCTCACATAATTATGGAAGCTGAGCATTTCCATGCAAATAAAGAACCAGAGAAGTTGACAAAATATCTGAGTCAAAGTCTGAAGGCTTTACAGTTCTCAAAGGTGATGAGAAAAACCCCTGACACCACATGCCCAAGAACCTAGGAGGCCACTACAATAAGGTCCTGACTCCAAATTTGAGAGTATGGATTGCTAATCTTCAAGGTTAGCCAAAGATGACCACTCACAGAAGGGAAAGAGGGAGACTTCACCTTTCCTCTGAATTTGTATTATTTGTCCCTGAATTTAGTGGATGGTACCCACCCAAATCAGATGAGGCTGCATCTTCTTTACTCACTTCACTGACTCAAGTGGCAGCTGTAGGAAACTGATGGACATTTCCCTAAATGATGCTCACTGCCAGCCCCCTGGGGATCCTCTAATCTAACCAGGTTGAAACACAAAATAAACCATCATGCTCCTCTTCCTTTAGAGTGCCTCCTTCCTGACTCTGAAAGTGCTAGATCACCACACTTCAAACAAGAGAGCCACATTCTCACATGTAACCATCATCAGTCAATAAATGAATGAATGATCGCTGTTAAGTAGAACTTCTCCCATGTAAACCAGGCTCCTTCTTTAGTTGAGCATGAGACATAATTGCTTTCCTAGTATTTAGTGCTAGGAATTTAAAAGTGGAGGGGAGCAAGGTTAGTTTGGAGGCTTTAGTGAAAAGGGGAAATGGTCGAGAACAATAGGTGGGAAATAAATGTGAGATACACTAACTTCCCACCACTACCAACTGGGATAGGTAGTGGGTATGTTTCTCTGTCCCCTCTCAATAGTTCAATGACAAGAAAATTGACTTAAATTCAGTCACCTTAATGTCTTCAACATAAAAGAATCAAAGGGATGAAGGAGTGATAAAAATGAATGGAAAAATGGTTAGAAGTCACCCTTCCCCCAGTTTTCTATATATTCCAATGAGCATGATTGTTTTTGTTTTTCTATGTGTTTTCTATGGAAGATGGCCATGGGTTCAATCACACACACACACACACACACACACACACACACACACACAGAGAGAGAGAGAGAGACAGACAGACAGACAGACAGACAGAACGAGAGGGGGAGACAGAGAGAGGAAAGAGAGAGAGCATGAAAAGCTCAACAAACAGGTTTTGTTTCTTACCATTCTTCAGGGTGATGAGCTAAGTCAGGAGCCTACAGAAGGGGCACCAAGATGATACCCCCAAACCCCTGAACAGCAACAACAGCAAGCTAAGAAGTGGGGTATGTTCTTGGGCCACAAAAGATGAGGACAGGAGAATAGGAAGTAAACAAAAGTCACCCCAAAGCCTTCGTCTCCTCACCTTTGCTGATGTGACCAGCCTCCCCGTCTGTGGCTGTGCATTGGAGGACCATTTTAGTCAAGTGGGAAGGGAAGGAAATGGAAGGTGACAGTTTTTGATAGAAGAGAAGTAACAGTAATGCTCGAATATGAACAAGTATTTATCCAGGGGACGTGATGGCTTTCAATATGGAATTAGCTGGGAAACAGTGGGTCTCCAGTAGATCTATAAGGTAGAACAAAATGTGTTTTTTTTTTTCCATTTGGCTCTGAAAACTAAAAAGGAGAGCTGGGATATATCTCAGTGATAGAACACCTGTTCATCATGAACAAGGCCAAAAAAATCAAACACACAATATCATCACCCATAACAAAAAAAATTAAGAAAATATTCATTATCATTATGGGCCACCAAATTCATCTTATTTATTATCACTCTTACTTAAGCTTCCATGGGCCATGACCTATGGATTCATTTCATATTGAATATGATTACACTAATAGTGTTTTCACAGAGAGATACTCGAATCAAATCAAATTTCACTTTTTTTTTTCTTTTTGAGACAGGGTGTCTCTATGTGGCTTTGGCTGACCTGGAACTCATTATGTAGTTCAGGCTGGCCACGAAAGCACAGAAATCTGTTTGCCTTTCTAGTGATGGGATTAAAGCTGTGTATCACGATGATACCCCACCAAACTTTTACCTATCTTTATTTTATGTGTTATTGAAGTGGTTGTCTTGGTTATATTTTTAATCATGTGGAGATACTATGACCAAGGCAACTTATAAAGGAAAGCATTTAATTGGGGCTTGCTTACAGTTTCAAAGGGTTAGGCCATGATTACCATGGCAAGAAGCATGTCAGCAAGCAGGTATGGCGTTGGACCAATATCTGAGGGCTTGCATTTTATGCACATGTTGGAGGTGGAGAGAGTGAGCCTGGGCCTGGTATGGCCTTTTGAAACTTTAAAGCCCATGCTAGTAGCTCACCTGCTCCAACAAGGCTACACCTCCTACAGCTTCCTCAGATAGTTCTACCAACAAGAGAACAAGCATTCAAATATATATGAGCCTATGAGGCCATTCTTATTCAAACCACTACAATGGTGTTTTTTTATTTTATTTTAATTTCTACTACTTTTAATTAAGCATCTCTATCAGTGCAGGTGAGACCTGTAGAGTTGACCAGAGATAGAATTACAGGTGCTTGTAGGCTGTCTGATGTGAGTGCCAAGAGATAAACTTGGGTCCTCTAAAAGAGTAGTCTGTCCCTTAAACATGGAGCCATCTCTTTACCCCTGAAGGGGGTATGCTTAAATTGCAATCCCAAACCTGGATTCTTTAGTCATCTGCTATATGAAAACTGAAGTGCCTGGCACTCTATGCAAATATCCTTTTGGTTCAAAGTTACCCATTTGTCTCTATCACAGCAATGTCTGAGCCATGTCCTGTCTTTTTTACATCTGTTTTTGATCTCTGACTCCTGTGAAAATTGATCATTGTATGCAGGTCAATCTGACCCGTATACTATACAAATTGTTTTTGAGATACAAAGCCTTAATATCAGACAGTGTCTAAATCAGCCATAAAAATTTGCCTTGTGCTTTCTGTTGCACAGGGTGTAATTATCTCTTTCATAATTATATGAGGTCTCGATGACTATGTTCCTTTAAAAACATTATGAGAGGGAAAAATGCCTTTTCAGATTTTACCCAGATGATGCTTTTCATTTTAGAAATCAAATACTGATACCCACTACTAAATGGACACTTCCTTCCAAAAGTGTTGTTTACTTTAGCTAAAGAAAATGACTGCCGTTGTCAATCTTTCATTGACTTGTGGATTGTATTTTTACACCACTGAACACAAGAGAATCTGCCATGCTGGCAAGCTTCCCATACTATCTGCAAATAATTCAATTAGTTAAACTGACCCTTTATTTAGCTAACAAATGAGGGTATGGTAGTGTGGTTGCGTCTCTCAATTTAAAACTGCAGATTCAGCTTTCTAGTCTGGTCTCTATTTAATAATTGAGAGACTAGGGAGATGCCATTTGGCCTTTTCTGTGTCTTTCTTTTCTCTGTTATAAAAATGAATATGTATCATTATCTATCCAATGTATATAAAAGCAAATTTTAAAAAAAAGAAAAGCACTGCTGGATCTTTTTTAGTTTTATAAACATGTATACTTTTCCTCCTTTCTTTTTTTGTTTTTTTGTGACTAGAGGAATGTACTTTTATTCTAAAATAGACAAAGAAAAAACTCTTTCATTTATTTATGATCCCCACCTGTGTGTGTGTGTGTGTGTGTGTGTGTGTGTGTGTGTGTGTGTGTGTAAACATGTGGCTGTGGGTGCACCTGCCCTTGAGTGTATGCGTGGGGACACAGTGGTGGATGGCAGGTGCTTTCCTCTATTGCCTTCACATTAGTCTTTGAGATGGGGCTGCTGAGCTGGCTCTGTGGGTAAATCACCTGCTATGAAAGCCTGACGACCTGAGTTCAATCCCTGGACCGTGCTTACAGTAGGTAGGAGAGAACCAACTCGATGAAGTTGTCTTCTGATTGCTAAATTACGTGTTGTAGCATGTTTGTACCCACACACATAAAACACACACACACACACACACACACACACACACACACACACACACCCCATAATCAAGAATTAAAGTGTTTAAGAGAAACAGAAGGTCTCTCACAGGACCTAAAGCTCACAGTGTCATCGACAGTGTCCTATAGGTCCCCCAGATCATCTTGTGTCTGCCTCACCAACACTATGATCACAGGCTTACAGCACCACCCCAAGGCTTCACTTGGCACTAGAGATCCAGACTAGGGTCTTCATGCTTGCTGGACCATCATCTTTTTTGTATTTTTTTTCTATTCATTAGAAAGACGATCTAAGAACCATCACTTTATTTGAAAATCAAATATATTTCTGCATTTTTACCACATTAGATTTTACTTTAAAATCTAATACCCAAAGCCAATATGACAAAAATCTACAGCTTAAGTCATTCATTAAAATTTAAGGCTGAAGTTTAAGACAAAAGGGCAGTTAACAAATCTGGTGGCCCACAATTTAAAGATAATTACTCCTTAAGAATAATGCAGATAATTTAAAATGTTCCTTTTCTGACTTTGGTGTACCGTGATTATAAGTGCAGTTTATTTCTCATTCCTTGTCTGCCTTTGGTGGATCACACAGATATATACAAGCTTTCCCTGTAAAGGGGAAAAAAAACTTAAGAAATCATTGATCCTAGGCTTGAAGCCAAGCAATCTATTTTTAGTACTTTCTCAGCAAAGAATACAATAAAAATGTAAATGGAATGGTGCTACTTTGGCCTAAGATCAATTTTTAAAAGTATAAATTTGGCATTGTTTAAATTTGTTTTCAGACTGTCTTCAAAGAACTTGGATATGTTGGGGGTCTTCATATTGTAGTTTCACATTAATTCTAATACCCACATTTCTCAAAGCTTCACAATATCCAGTCTTGATTAAAATCTGAGGATCAACTTGATAAATGTTCCATACCAGGCTGCTGAATTAGCACTCTGTCAGCTGGATCTCTCTAAGCCTTCTTGCAGCTGATAAACCAGTTCTTTTTAAGTTGTGAATCTTGTCTTCTCCCTGGTCCTCATTTTAGCCAGGCTCTTCTTAGAAGAGGCAATTCAACTTTCTGAAACACCACTAGACTACAAACTCCTTATGAATCTGGAACTGTGCTTTATGCCTCTTACAGTCACCATCACAACTTCATGAACTAGGCCTGAAATGGCATCAACGTCATAGGTGAGGTAAGCTGAAATGGCACAGAAAAGCGGCTTGACAAAAGCCACATTCTAACAAAATTTTGAACCAGGGAGCTCTTAAAATGTGTCTTCTGCTGCCAGGGTAGGGATTTGGGGCATGTATCATGAGTCAAACAAGTTTCCATGGAAACTAATGGAACTTTGAAACAGTAGATAATATGCATGAGATTAAGACACAGAAGAGAGAGAGATTAGTAAAGAAGTTGGAAGGTAGCATCAGAGAAAAAGTATTAACGAATGACACAGAATAACAAAGCATTGAGAAGGGGGCACCAGGTGCAAGAGAGGAGAGGAAACAGAAGAGTCTGGAGAAACTCTATTGATGAACTATGAATAGCATGACACATTGAAAATACAAAACTGTTTAAAGTTTCATTCTTAGAAAGGCTCCATACCATAGTTAGATGCTATGTCCCAGGCTGGGCTTGCCAATCTCGAAGCTTCTCAGTTGCAGCCCCAGTTCATTTCTGACCCGTGGAAAGTCACTTCACTGGGCTTCAGCTGCTGGCATTGTCACTGTTTGGTGAGTTCTTCCATTGTACAAAACAGAAAAAGAAGCATGCTCCTCCAGGCCTTCTCTTTGGTGCAGACCACCACCAGCCCTCTCCTAGAGCAGCTTGCTTAGCTTTGCTTCGCCGTTTTCCGGAAGATTTTGTAGAGCTTGGGTCACTGTGAAGTGGATAGGAATCCCCTTGCTGGAGTTCAGAATGTAGTTCATAAACAGCAGGCATGTAGACGCTCAGGTACTGAAGACTAGGTTCCAGGACTAATGAGGACCTGCTGGAAATAACCATCTCTGAATTCACACGGGGAAGAGGAGGATGAGTCTGTGGGCCCCCTTTATAAAGGCACTAGCCCCACTCAAGAGGCCACCCTCACACACTAGTCTCTGCAGAAATCCCACCTCCTGAAAGATCACATTGTGTGTTAGAATTCCACATAGGAATTTTAGGAGAGACAGCTATTCAGACCTGGGCGACCTTTTTCCTGCTTGACAGGTGGTCTTCTCTCTCTTGCTGTGCCTAATTTGTAAGTCACTCCTTTCCACATGAGGTTTGGGTACCTGCATACTTGACGTAACTCTTCTTCCAGGAAGGGAGAGGTCACCGTTCTGAATTATGTAGACTTGGAAACCACCACTACCACCCCCCCCATGCACACATGCGCGCGCGCGCACACACACACACACACACACACACACACACACACACACACACACACAACTACTACTACTACTACTCTACCAAGGCTGTTTTCTTCTTTTAGCCTAGCTGTTTCCTTCCACATTGCTTTTCTTTGTTTTGGTGCTGGGATTGAATTTAGAGCCTTTTGTGTGCATGCTAAGCAAACACCCCATTACTGAGATACATAATGTATGGATTTTTTTATTTCTTTTTTTGCACATAGATACACTTTTGATCTTAGGTGATCTGTACAGTATTTTTATTTTTAACCTGAGTTGACCCTTTTATTTTAAATTGGAAACTTGATTTGACACAGTCACTGTGGATCGCTATCCTCACCCTTCCCTGTGCATTTGTTAGCTGTCTTCATGTCCTATTTATTTGCCCACCATTATTTTCCTGACTTTTCTATCTATATTTTATAATGCTACTCCAATTTTAATCCTTATTTGTGTTTTTAAATGTTACATTTATGAACATTATTAATATATTCTCATTTTTTCTCTTCATATTTCATTCCTGCCTATGAATCAATTTTCTATTGCTTGAGATCCATCTTTTAGTCATTCTTTTACCTGGAAAAATCCTACAAGTAGCTTCTCTTAGTCTTTCTTTAAATATATTTTTGTTCAGTGTTCCCTATTGAATGTTGTAGGACATAGGACTTTGTGCTAATTCTCTCCAATTTTTGATGGCATTTTTAATGAAAATAAAATCTCCAGATAAAAATTAGGAACCATTAAAACAGAATGATGTTTGAAAAGAAGCCATGAATCTCAAGTGTTGGAAGAAAGCCATTAATTATTTTGAAATTAAAATCTAATATAAATTCACTTGAAATTAGGAAAAAAGAGTGTTTAACTCAACACTTTTCAGCATAAGATATTTAATTAGAAATCATGGAATTATTATAGAGGTCAAATAGTAGACCATTGAAAGCCAATATTGAAAATCATCTTTAATTAAAATGGGAAGATGAGATGACAGTGAATATTGTCATTATGTGTAGAACCAAAGAGAAGAAAGTGTTTTTAAGTTTGGACACAAATCTGACATAGTCTTTTTTTATTACTATTATTTCTGTAATGAAATGTATGAAGTTACTTTAAATTGGAAAGCTCACAGTTTTGGAGTATGGAAGTCCAAGATTGGAAGTGGTTCTGGGCATTTTGTCGAGGGCCAAGTAAAAGTCCTAAATTGGGCATCCTCTTCCCAATTAGTCTCTGTAAGGGTCTCATGGTGAATAGCATGTTGGTGTTAAGAATTTGTAGAAGAGATCAATAGGGACCTGGGAATCTGAAGGCATGCTCTGCATGTTCTCCTTCTATAGTCGTTCACTCCTAGAAGCTAACTAGATCCTTTCAGAACTACATCAGCCTCTTCTGAGAGCAACAACTCCAATGCACTAACCACCTTCCTTGAGACTATACCTCTTAAAGAGTCTACCACCTCAGCCACCACACTGAGGACTTACCTTCTAGCACATGACACTTTGATGGACATGGACCATTTGCAAACCATATCCAAGTCTCTGCTATACAATGTCAAACAGCCAGTTTCTATGTGCATGTTCACAGTGTCAGCATGAGGAGTTATGTGGACCACTTGAAAATTGTCACTCTTGAAGATACATTAAGCATTTTCCATGAAGCAGTCTACTATATTCCTATCTTTTATTTTATCCACATGTATGCTTTCTATTACTAACTCAACTTTCCCTACCCTGGGGGCTCAAGTTATTTCATTTTCTCCTAACACCTTTTCTTTATCAGTGTCATTTTAGATTTTAGAGCCTGAATTGTTTACACTGGATATTATATACCCATTGCTGTATCAATTACTTTATTATCTTGCCACTTGTACTGTGAGAACACACCTAGCATTTTTTTATTTCTTTGTAACCACAAGGAACTTCATGTGTCATTTCACACAAATGACTCTCAATGTGTGTCCTAGTCCAATAGTAAAAGCTAAACAGTGACAAGGCCATGGCAGTTTCTGCCCTTTAACTTAGTGAGGTCAACTCTGAGGGGCACACATACATATCTAAAATAATTGGGGATTGATGTAAGTGTACAGACACAAGAATAATACAAGCTGGTTAGCTATGCTTCAAAAGAATTTGAAGAGCCCCATCTCTATAAACGACAGTAGCCAGAGAAGGTTGACTAGATCTTAGTGAACATTTTTTAAGATTAAATGTTGCTTTGCAAAACATCTCTGTGTATGGTGTCATTTTTCTTCTTTTCTGAAAACTATGTTTGTTTGCATAGATGTTAAAATAACGAAAAACTTTCCAAATTCCAAATAAGTAATGGCTCTGATTGTGTTAAGAAATGACTTTTATTGACCATTTTAAACTGTCTATTTTCTGTTTTCATCTGTAAGCAATCTAACATATGTAAAATACCACTTATTAAAAATCACAGTTATACTTTATTGGTCAAGAATTTTGATGCATTTAAAACAAGCTCCCAATTGTGTTTCTAAATTTTCAACTGGTGACAATGATCCCAATAAAGTTCATGAAAATATAGTCTAAAAGCTAATTATTACAAAGAAAATTGTAGTTATCTTTAACAGAAACAAAACAAAACAAAACAAAACAAAACCTTCTTTTAATTTAACCAAACAAGGTCAGGTGGTGGTGGGTCATGCCTTTAATTCCAGCACTTGGGAGGCAGAAGCAGGCGGATCTCTGTGAGTTTGAGGCCAGCCTGGGCTACAGAGTGAGTTCCAGGATAGGCTCCAAAGCTTCACAGAGAAACCCTGTCTCAAAAAAATAAAAAAACAAAAAAACAAACAAACAAACAAACAAAAAAAAAACGGAAAAAAATTTAACCAAACAAAAGTATTATTATTTTAATCAAAAGAAAAGGCTGTGTATAAATTAATTTCAGCACATTAATTTATAAATACAGACAAAATGACATTATACTTTTTATATCTTTTTTTTAAAATTCTTGTCTAGGCTCAAGAACTTGGCACATTAAATCATATTAATTACTAGGAATTTGAAGTTTCTTGTGACTAAATGATGACAAAGCAGCTATTTCAACTTTAACTTAGAAAAATCAGCAATTTGTATTTTTTGAATTATGGTTACTGTTATGGTTTCAATACTAATGGCTCCAATAGGCTCATATATTTGAATGCCTAGTCATAGGGAGTGGCATTATCTGAGGAGTAGGAAGTGTGACCTTGTCAGAGGAAGTGTGTCACAGGGGTCGGCTTTGAGATTTCAAAAACCTATACTAAACCCAGTTCTCTCTCTCTCTCTCTAATCTGTAGATCAGAAAGTAGCTCTCAGCTACTACTTCAGTGACATGGGGAGAGGGAGGGAGGATGCACCCTGCTGTGATGATAATGATCTAAATCTCTGAAACTAAAAACAAACCCCCAAGTTAAATGCTTTCCTCTTTAAGAGGTGTCTTCATCATGGTGTTTTTTCACAGCAATAAAACAATAACTAAAACAGTTACCAAAAAGTCTATTTGAGGATAAAAGTTCCATAATATACAAGAAAAGGAACTGTAGAGGCAATCAGAGCAATAAAAAAGTGCCAGATGTTAAATCTAGAAAAATTATAATAGGATAGACTGTAGCAATAAACAGGAAGAAAAGCAGAAAGTTTCCCTCTACAGGATATCCCATATGTAGTTGAACTGAAATGCAAGGAAATATGCCAAAGCACAACATTGACTTTATCATCAACAAAGAAGGAAGACAATGATGGTGACTGAAAAAATCAATAATACATGGCGGCCCTTTCCTTGCATGCTCTTTAGTAAGAGTTTCAGAAATATTATAAATATATACAATTATGAATATTAGATATACATATATGTGTGTGTGTCTACATGTATACAAAGTGTGGTGTGACTGCCACCTCACTGAGTTCAAAACATCTCAATCTCTCTCAGTTGTCTTTCTTCTTTTATAAAAGAATACCTTTTTCCAATAAAATGTTTTTCTTCTCACCATCAATCTTAGTTGGGGCTTTTTTTGTTGCTGTGAAGAGACACCATGACCATGGCCACTCTTGTAAAGGAAACCATTTAATTGGAGCATGCTTACAGTTTCAGAGGTTTAGTCCATTGTCATCCTGGTGGGAAGCATGGCAGCGTGTAGGCAGACAGGGTGCTAAGGAAGGAGCTGAGAGTTCCTCATCCAGATCTGCAGGCAGCAGGAAGAGACTGTGTGCCACTAGACCTGGCTTGAGCTTCTGATACCTCAATGCTCACCCCCTAGTGGTGCACTTCCTCGATAAAGCCACACCTCCTCCAATAGACATAATGACATTATACTTTTTATATCATTTTTATATCATTTTTTTTTAATTCTTGTCTTGACTCAAAGAACCACACCACCTGACTAATGTAACACTTTCATTTTTTTCTTTTCTTTTGTCTTTATGGTAATCTCTCTTTATGCCTCAAATGTGAAATTAAAATCAATTAATGTGTTGTCACTTCAAACTACATTCTGCATTCCGTGTGGCTTCTTGGTCATTTCCCCTTTTCCCTACACAGGCTTATTTTGCTTTCAAATTGTGTTTTCACCCTTCTCCAGTAGGTTCTTTTTTAATATATTTCCAGCAATTTCCCTCCTTTGTTATTTATACCCATGGTTCACCATGTGACAGTGAACTTCCAATGATGTATTTCCTGTACTTGGTTAGATATTGAGGTTGACTGCTTTATTCTGTGTTAAATTAAAAAAACGAACACACATATAAATCAATCTTAATCTCTTAAAGTCATTTCTGAAACTATGGTATTGAGTATATTAATAACAATATGGCAATGTCTATTAAAATAACCCCTTGATATAAAATGATTCAAATGAATTGAGCATCTTTCTCTTTCTCTGAAAATAGAGCAGGGGAGTAAGAGGCTGGCTGATAGGGTAATATGTCTCCAAATCGCACTGAGCATCCCAGCTGATGGACACATTGACAATATTACAGACACCACTAAAGTTGGCTTTCTGGCAAATGCATTGAAGAAATAGAAGTAACACACCAGAGCAGATATGGAAGGCTTAACTGGCATGGGCCAAGATGAGGCAACCAGTACTTCCATGTACTTATTATTGGTTAAAACTGTCAAATGACCATACTGAACTTCAAGGGAGAATCTGGAAAACTTGATAAACTTGGGAAGGAGCAAAAAAAAAAAAAAAAAAAAAAAATGGAGACTACCTTGCAATCTGCCACACCTATTTTTCAATAACAATGTTGGCTCAAAACTGGGAAAAGTAGGGTAAGAAGCCATTGACTCTATTATAGCCTGTGGTTACCTAGGTCAAAGCCTCCAGTATGTCCTAAGTATATCTACTCACCAATTTCTAACATTGTTTGGGAGCTCAGCACTGCTGCGTCATAGTTCTGACAGGTTCTCACCTTTCTTCTTCACAGACTACTGGCAAACTTATTCAGTGGCAGCCAATATTTAAGTATTCACCCAAAATTAGAGTGAGATTTAAAACAAACTTTAATAAGCCCTATGCAGTGGCAAAAGTTACTCAAGTTTTTCCCAAGTTCTTTCCTTGGAGGCGGAAGCTGGCTCACTGTCAGCTTTCTGGTGGTTAAAATGAGTTATCAGATACAGTGAGTGCTTTTTTATTGAAGGTGCTATTTTTTTCTTCCCTGAATTTCAAATTAATGAGATTTATAATATGAAGTTTATAAAATGCTAAGTTTAACGAATTATAATGAGAAATAAGAATGTTTCATTGTAAAGCTGCCATTAATACTGAAAGGGAGAGCTATATGAAGAAACTCACATCATAATTCAAATGACTAAGCAAAGGTTACAAGAAGAAAAATATTAATGTGAGAAAATTGCTTTATACCCATCAGAAGACACAATAGAGAAAGACTGCTTGATTCTCAAATTAAGTGGTGTGTGGCTCGAGTCAGGGGCAACAAATCCCATTTTCTAGTTTACTCTAATCCCAAGAGTTTCTATTTGAAGACACTCAACACAAATCGAGTGTAAGGCTGTAAAATAGACCTCTTTACTAGTCCTGGCATTCTATAATATACCTAGTATTTTTTAATTAAAAAATATTTACACAATATATTCTGATCATCCTTTCCCCTCCCCAGTCTTCACAGCTCCTTTCAAATTCCCTGCCACTCAACTCCACGGCCCTTCTTCCCCTCTGGTTTTAAAACAGAAACTCACAAGCAAAGCAAATGTCTAGCAGTAGATGAGAACTAACACAGAGACCCACAACTGGACAATGTGCAGAAAGTGAGAGATTTTGGAGCACTCAGTCCAAAAATGGATTGTCTTCATTGAACCTTCTCCTCAGGGCTCAGAGACCTATGCTGAAGAGGAGGTGGAAAGACAGGAAGAGCCACAGGGCATGAATGACTCTGAGCAGTGTCATCCTCCCGACTCAGCAGGACTAATGCACAAATGAATTCATAGACGCTGTGGCCACTCGCACATGAGCAACACAGGATGAAGCCAGAAGGCATCCCAGTGCTTGCTAAGACAGGGAAGTGGACACAGGCTCCCACCTCTGACCAAGAGGTTATCAGTAATTGGAAGTACCTTGCAAAGGAAAAATTCATCTTTAACAATGGACTCTCACTGAGTACATTAACCACACTTTAGGGTATGCCTATGCCCAGGAGTGGATGGCTAACACAAAACGAACTATTTTTGTAGATATTTTTGTAGACATTTTCTCATATTGCTTTGTTTGAGCATTTTTGTGACTTATTGGTCTTTTGCTTGAATATATTTTGGTTTCCGGGGGTGGGGGATATTTTGTGCCATGCCTAATATTTTTTACATTAGACACAATTTCTCCTGACTCCCTCCCTCTGCTTCTCACTATATGGGACATTTGATTGCATATTGTACTTGGAAATTTTCCTGTGTCCCAGCCTGCCAGCAGTCAGGACAAGTCTTTCCCACTCACATCCCCCAAGTAAACACACAGAGGCTTATATTAATTATAACTGCATGTCCATGGCTCAAGCCTTTTGCTAGCCAGCTCTTATTTCTTAAATTAGTCTATTAATCTATGTATCCATCACATGTTCCATGGCTTTACCTGCATCCCATTTCATGTTGCTCCTTGGGCAGCTGACTGGCATCTCCCCTGCCTTCTTCCTGTCTCTCTCTTTGAATTTCCTGCCTGCCTCTCAACTGCCTTACCATAGGCCAAACGGCTTTATTTATCAACCAATCAGAGCAACACATATTCACAGTGCACAGAAAGTCATTCCCCCATCAGCACATGATGGTGCAGAACTTCCCTAAGGCAGGGCTTCCTCCAGGGCATTGTCTTTCAGCCTGTTCTTGTGGCTGACCCCTATTCCCCCATCATTCCTCACTATCAACACTCATCTGCCCTGGGGTATTCCCATAAAAAGAATTTATAGATACCAAAATGACAGTATACATATGGAAGTAATTGATGTGAGGACTGCTCTGTTAGTTCTGTCAGTAGAAAAAAAAATTATCACCAATGCAGGTATGTCAAGCATACTTCATTGGGGAAGTATTTTATTATGTGTATATCCTCATTGTTAGGACCGTATACCACCTTGATATGTCTGCATTTTATGTGAAGAATTGGCTTTTCTATTTGATTGCTAATGAAGTAGACCAATTTATATAATATGTACAAATGAGTAGAAAAAGAGATACTAATAGGTTCTTATTTGACTCTTAAATCACGTTCACCTTTCCAAGTATTTTATGTTACTAAATTAACCCTCTTAGAAAAGGCTTATGGATTTTCAGCCCTTGTTTTACAAGTCAGGTGATAGGTTTTTAAGTTATGCAAATTGCAGAAACTTACCCAGTCATAAGTGGAAGATGAGTTTAGAGCATAAATGTAAGATCATCTTATAACAGCTGTTATTTGCTGTATTATCAGCTATATAGATTTGAGGTGTCTCTGCTTCAAGGTTACCCAAATGCTTAGCAATGTGGACTAGAAGAGTCAGTTTTCTTGTGTGCATCATAAGCTGCCCCCAAAAGAGAAACTCAGTGATTCATCACATCTGCCATTTTACAACATGCTCTCTTTTAAAATTTGCCCATTCAGCATTTTAACAGCTCAGGTGCAAACATAACAGCCTGGAAAATTTGGAAATAATTGAAACTAAGTAACAACATACTAATTGGCATACAGTAGCCTTGAATTTATATGCTGAATTCAAGATCCTAATAATAAATATGCCAGTACATAAGGACTGTACCTGAATTCTGCCTTCATTAAGAGCATAGGAAAAACAAACAGGAAATGCAGTCTTACTTGATCATGTCCTGGATTATGATTTGTGCACATTTGCACAAAGGTACCCACTGAGAATTCACCTTTCAGCAGAGCTGGGGAGACATAGAAAGAAAATTACTGTTCATTTGCCTTTATTGTCATGAGCCAGGGAAGTACCCAGCCAAATTCAACTCAAGACCATTCAGTGTGTCACTTGGGAATGTTAGGAATGCCTAACCATTATTTCACAATCACTGTGAAATGTCCTGTGTACCATCAGCAATTTCCTTGTGGGTGCTCCATCCTTCTTCTGGCTAAGAGTATGTAGTTTTTGATAGTTGGTCAGGCCTTAGGATGTCTTCTCCAGCTGTATTGGCCAAGGTACAAGCCCACATATGTAGCTGGACTTTTCCTATGTCTACCTGGCTCCTGCACCCGCTCAGACCCAAGTAAACACACAGAGACTTATATTACTTATAAACTGTATGGCTGTGGCAGGCTTCTTGCTATCTAGGTCTTATATCTTAAATTAACACATTTCTATAAATTTGTACCTTACTACGTGGATCGTAGCTTACTGGTATCTTAACATCTTACTTCTCATGGTGGCAGCAGCTGGCAGCGTCTTCTGACTCAGCCTTCCACTTCCCAGAAATCTCCTCTTTCCTTATACTGCCTATACTATACTTCCTTCCTGGCTACTGGCCAATTAGCATTTTATTTTTCAGTCAATCAGAGCAACACATTCACAGCATACAGAAAGACATACCCAGCACACGTAGGAAAGAATTCACACTCTACCTTAATGAGCTTCAATCCTTAACCAAGTAAACTAATTGACCATGGTTGTCTTTTCTAAGAAGCCCTGCCTATGGCAATCACATACAACAATAGAGAAAAGACCGATGCCCTTGGATTATACAAATCACAGAGGTCCATCATAGGCCACAGTCAATTTTTGAGGCCATTCTAAATTAACCTACAAAGAAAAAATAATAATATGAGGACAGATCAATTTAACTACTTGAAATTTTCCTTATGGAACACGTTCTGATTAATGGCATTCAATAAATGGAATTCCTGCTGAAATCAAGATCAAAGTATAATGTTGGATAATTTAATTTTTTTAACAGTTTGTTAATGATTGGTCATATTAGAGTCACTGATGCTGAACCCATCAATACTGACACCATGTCTCCTTGAAGCTAAGGCATCCCCTCCAGGGGTGAGTTTATGAACCTTTAAGTCAGTATGTGAAATGGAATGAGGATTCAGCTGCTAGACCAACCAGCTTCTTGCTAGCTGCTCATGCACAAATTCCAACTGCTTCAAACCTTGGTTTCCTTGGCCCTGGATGGAGTGCTTGAATTTAGCTATTACTAAGGCTAAGGCACCCTAATTTTTTCATTTCTTACTTCTAAAATTTTGTGCACTTTTTCATGTCATCAGTGTACAAAGTCCTTTCCACATAACTCAAAGGAAAAGAAACCTCCATCCTTTTCTGTGTTCTCTTGAGCTGCCACGGCTTTGTCCCCTCTTAGCTTCCTACTGTGCATCATCTCTCACTACTTCTTAGCATTTCCTCAGTCCCAGGCTCTATGGCAAATAGCCTTTGCTCCTACTAGAAAGCTTTGCAGAAGTACCTATGGCTTCTTTTTCATTCTGCTAGCTGTTTACTCAGGCATCTGCTGTGGGAAGTTCTGTATGTCAAATGTGTTACTCTGACTGGTTAATAAATAAAACACTGATTGGCCATTAGCCAGGCAGGAAGTATAGGCTGGACAAGCAGAGAAGAGAATTCTGGGAAGTGGAAGGCTGAGGCAGAGAGCCACTGCCAACTGCTGCCATGAGAAGATGTTAAGATACTGGTAAGCCATGAGCCACATGGCATCTTATAGATGAATAGAAATGGGTTGATTTAAAATATAAGGACAGTTAGCAAGGAGCCTGCCACGGCCATACAGTTTATAAGTAATATAAGTTTCTGTGTGATTATTTTATAAGTGGGCTGTCGGACTGCTGGGTCTTGGTGGGCTTCGGAGAGAAACTCTCCAACTACAGGCATCTTCTGACCACCCTTATGAAATAACACCTTCCCAATACCCACACACTGACTCATTCTTGTTTCCCAAACTATTTTCCTGAGCATTTACTGCCCAAACACTGTGTGTATTTCTTATTTATCCTACTTATTAATTTCCTCCTGCTACTATGAAAGGGGTGTGTGTGTGTGTGTGTGTGTGTGTGTGTTTCTATGTTTATTCAAGTTTCACCCTAGCCTACACAGAGGAAAAGCTACATCCTTAAATATGACCTTCAAGGTTCTTTATGCTCTGCCTCACATCATTTTCCTCTTCACTGTTTCATCTAAAACAGTGCCTGTCATAAAGTCAGTGCTCATGAGATGTTTCTTTAGATATGTGAAATTCATGTTTCTTAACACTCCTTTCTAGGGCCTCTTCTCCACATATTTTTAATACTGTAAACAGTATGACTATACTGATTATATTATTCTAAACTGCAACAACAGCTTACTAGTATATTTTATTTTTGCTTTTTAAACAAAAATCTTTTGTGAGAAGGAACAGGTAATCTTATTTATTTTGAGCTCAAAATATGATTTTTATGTTTCTGAAATTCATGAATTATTCTATAATGATTCCCTCAAAATAGATTGTTCTTATGAAGCCATTGCTTCTTGTAGCTTCTACAGCATCCATCGAGAAATCTTGAAAAGATAGTGTTTAAATTCATGTCCCCAATGTAACTCTCCTTAATGCAAATCAAGTATGAATTTATTAGAAACCATTAGTGGGATAAATGTGCTCCTATTATGTAAATCTGTGCCTTTAATCTGAAATGTGGAAAGTGAATTGCTTTGCAGAATATCTAATCTGCAATTCTGTAATTAGGAGAGCAGGTGGTTAATCACAGGTGCTGTCAATGACCTGCCCCTCATTGCAGGAACATACATAGCTAATTCTATGCCTCCCAAGTCAGCCACAGGACAGTTGTGTTGGAGACACAATTTTTTAAGTCCACCAGCATGGTTAGTGCCTGAACACATCACAAAAGTAGGTGTGTGGTTTTGCTTTCTAAATATCAAATTGACAATTTACAGCAATGTATATTACAGGTGTGTGTGGGGGGGTGGGGTGGCATTTGTATGGACTTTTGTTTTTTTTCTTGTGGGAAGAACATCTTTTCAGGTAGTGTCTTACTCTGTAGTCCAAGCTGACCTGGAACTCTATGTTTTGCTTCTGCCAGTCTCAAAGTTGAGGCAACCCTTCCACTCCAGCTTTTTTGTGCTGGGGTTATATGCTTGAGCCACACTGGGCTTGAATCTTGTGTAAAATGTTACCAGCAATGTTAGGCTGAGTATCTAAAAGCTAGTATAATAGACAGAGTAATTGGGATTTTCCACATCTTTCAATATGATATTATAGCAATATTACAAAGAATTATAAATGACCTGTTTAACGCAAGGCACTACAATTTGATGTTAAGTGGAGAAAATAGTGTTACAGATATAATATATGCGGATATAATGATTCATGTTAACCCCTCAAAAAAGGCCCTTTGTATCACTCTGGTTAACTGAGAGATTAAACTGCAAGTGGATACTCTCTTTAGCATCTCACTTGGTTTTCTATTGACCACATCACAGTGGTGAGGAAGAGATTATAAAATGTGCTCAAGAGTTGAGCATGGAGTCATAGTCAATAACATGAGATGATGTAAGTGAATTCTACAGGAAGGGTCCTCTGAGAAATGGATTTGGGGAGAAGGGAAGGAGGTTCCGGCTGGGAGGAGTCAGGGAGGGGAAGCTGTGGTGGGGATGTATTGTATGAGAGAATAAAAAAAGGCACATAAAACTTGGGAGGGAAAGATGGCTCAGCAGTTAAGAGCTCTACCAGCTTTCACAAGGGACCCAAGTGTGGTTCCCAGAAGCATGTAGGGAGGCTCACGATCACCAGTAACTCCACCTCCAGGAGATCAGACACATTTTTCTAGCTTCTACAGGCACTGAATGTACAATCACACACACACACACACACACACACACACACACACACACACACACTCTTAAAAAACATCTGGAAAATAGAGGAAACTGTATAAAGACAGATTTTCAATCCTCAAATCTGTTTCAAAGGAAGGATATTTAAGAAAGACAGCATACTGTGGGAGTTCAAAAGCTAGCCCATGGTGAAAAAAATAACAAACAGCAAAGTTTTCTTTAAGGACACTTGCTTCTAAATACATGCCTTTGACATTCAGAGAATTGTACTAGTCTTTTTTCAAGCTAATAATGCTAACGATTTTGAATGCTAGACAAACAAATGGACTACCACAGGAGGAGGGATGTTAGGAAGAAAATTGCAGAAGTATAGAATAATGAGTTGAAAGTAAGTAGATGATAATAACAAGGGGTTGATATCTTGACCTTGCTCTTGTTGTCTTTGAAAGAAAAAGGAATTTGTTTCATCAAGATATAAAATCATGGGTTTCCTCTAAAGAAGAGTTGATTGAGCATAATGCTATGACTGTATATGAACATGAGAAATTTTGAATGAGGTGCATCAGTTAAGTGGCATTTGACTTATCTTAGAATAGCCCACTTCCCCCCGAATGTCAATATTGCAGTCTGGAAAGAATAACAAAATACTTTATAGTCATAATAGTAAAAATGGTTCTCGCATAATTTGAGATAAACAAAATGAACTATGATGATGTATTAATGAACCTGATTTCTGGAGACACACATCAAAACTTATTGGTGAAATTATTAAGGCCACTCCACATAGTTAAAAGGGAAGTTTATTTTGTGGGGTAGCTTACAAATGAAGGGATAGGTTGCAGGGTCTGGGAAAGGTATGGCACAGTCTGGCAGTGTTCTCTAGAGAACTCTGCTCAGTCTACCTCCAGCATCCAGGGTCCTGGAACCAAGAGAGACCTCTCCTCTTGATCCTGGGTCTTCAGCTTCCTCCCTCAGCCCCGCCTTGTAGGTGTGACCATTACCGAAGCCTCAATGGGGGTTGGAACTTCCAGGCCAAGGCTGGAATGGCTACCCACTACAAAAACTCTCTCCTAACATTGACTCTCACAGATCATAGTCATATTGACTATATGCACCTCTTTTGACCACAGTTTGTTCTTGCCCATTGTCTCTATTATAGTTCAATGTCAAGACTTTAGGGTGACTTAGACTGTCTATGTTGATGATGAGAAACTTGCACTGGTAATCAGTAATTGCAATAGGCAACATTCTATGACTCTTGTTCTTTGGCTCTCACATCTATTTTTCTACCGCAAGATTTTCAGTGGTTCCTTATAAACTCAAACTCATCAGATTAAGTACAGTTGGGTTCCTTAGCATGGTTTATGAGACCCTCCAAGATCCACCCCATCTTCCTCCCCAACTTTTCCCCTTTACACCTCGATCTTGGCATTCCAAGTAGCTGGCCACTTGTGGGCCTCCTAATATCATGCAGATTCATACCTTTATTCCTTATGTTGCCATTGCCAAAAATAGCCTTCTCCATACACATCAACTTTACTCTTAGGCCAATTCTGGTCACAACTCCACTTCTTACCTTATATTTCCAAAACATCCTTCACCTATCACACATAGCACATGGTAATGACAATTGTAATGTTGGCAGTTCCCTGGCACGCATAGGACTGAAAATCAAATACATGCCCAATTGATTTCCAATTGTTAGCACCATGCCTACCTCACAGTAGATACTCATCATATGTCAGACTAAACCACACATATATCTCAATCTGTACAATATCCCATCCATCTGCCTAAGCAGGTATTGTCTTTTACCTTGTTTACCACAGCCCTTGCTATTTTCTAAGATAGTAGAGACTTGTAAGTAAAGGATGATTAGTTTAGAAGTTCTTAAATTGCAATAGCTTTGACAGTTTAAAAGTGATAAACTGAACACAGAATATTGAAAATGCATTTTGCCCACATCTGGTTATTTAAGTAGCAGTGGAATACATAATAGGCTTTACAAGTATTCTAAAGTTCAGAACCTGATTTATTAAGTTAAATTTGAGAGTTAATATTGCACAGCTAATAACCTAATATGAGAAATTGCCTCATATGAAAGGAGGAATCCAACATATATAATAAAAAGAGGGGCTGGAGAGATGGCTCAGAGGTTAAGAGCACTGGCTGCTCTTCCAGAGGTCCTGAGTTCAATTCCCAGCAACCACATGGTAGCTCACAACCATCTGTAATGAGATCTGGCGCCCTCTTCTGGCATGTATGCTGTATACATAATAAATAAATAAAGCTTTAAAAAAAAAAGAAGTTAAAAAAAAAGAGAGAGAGAGAAAGTAATCAACTAAGCACCTGACACCTCTGTGATGCCGGCTTCTCAGACACGTCTTCCAGGACACTACCTACATTACCTGTAAAACAAGACAGACATCTACAATCTGGAACAGGCCACTAGCAAGTTTTCTTTGTCTGCATCTTCCAAATTGGAAGTAATAACCTACAATATTTTGTTTGCTTCATGGAAAAACAAAGAAAAAGAATTCAGAGCATTATGCCTCTAGATGCCTCAGCAAATACCTTCTGTTCTTTATTAAGATATATGACGGATTGTAGACACTAACAAATTTAAGCCAACAGTTGTTTCTAAGGATTATTACAGGCAGGGATCCACTGAATCATTCTCAGAGAAGCCAGCTCCCTCCATCAATTCCAGTCAGTTATCCCACACTCTTCCAACACTGAAGCCCACAGAGATGTAAGGCATGGGAACTCTGTCTTGTCGTAAGAGATGCTCATCCATAGTCCAGTCTGCTTCTACAAACACATCCATTTCAACTGCATTTAGAAGAGGATGAGAACAGTTCTATACAATGAAGAAATCTGCCTGTTTTTTTGTTTTTTTGTTTTTTTTTTTTTGTAATCATCATTGTTCTGTTTGGTTTTCTTCTTTATTAGGAAGCTTCAAGTAGGAGAAATGTAATAGTAATTATTTTAATACTATTATTTCAATAACATCTAAAGAAAATTGGTCCCTGTTACAGAAGTAGTTTCTATATATGCTCTCCTGTTTCTTGTTGGCATTTAATGAAAGTCATAAAATAAACAGGAAACAAATTACAATTATAACAGTAACTTTGTTTTATATATGCTTATTAATTT
Source organism: Onychomys torridus (assembly GCF_903995425.1). NCBI lineage: Eukaryota > Metazoa > Chordata > Mammalia > Rodentia > Cricetidae > Onychomys > Onychomys torridus. Next base: position 20,569,763 of record NC_050460.1, on the reverse strand, counting down.
AATTTAAAAATACTTGGTTGATGGGCTGAAGATGCAGCTCGGTGATAGTGTACTCACTTGGTGCTTTAAGTCCTAAATACAATAATAATAATGATAATGGTAATAATAACAATAGCTTATTCTTAATTTCTCTCCACATATTAAAATTATCTTTTATAGTAATGAGAAGATCTGTTTCAATATAGATCACTGCTCTAGGTGTAATCTCCATAGTGATAATACATGGGCATAATCCTTCACTTCAAATTAGCAGGGTAATTTTGGGAAATGAAAACAAAGAAGGAGTGTATGATAAGGAATGACTTTATCAGCATCGCAGCTGAGAGGACTATATGCTGGACAGTATAGAGTCAGGCAGGCACTGTGAGGGACATTCAGTGTGAAGTCTGAGTGATGGGCTAGAGTGCTGTAAAGAACTGGGTAAGTGTGTACCACCGCACACACAGCACAACTGTGGCTCCAGGCTAGAACTGCCTTTGCTCATCAAAGACTGTAAAGAAGTTCTGAGGTGGCTGGGACATGTTAGGGGAGAAAAGAGTTGGTCAGGCCATGCAGGATTTTTAGGCTACGGTAGGACATTTGGATAGTTTCCAAATATACTGAGAAGGAATATGGGGCTTTTTGCTAATGGAGCTGGAAGGCTTAGTGGTTTAATTTTTTAAATGACCTCACCAATTACTGTGTGAAGAATGGATTGCAACGTCATCGAAATAAGTGGAAAGGGGGCTGGGGATGGAGTTCAGTTAGTAGAGTGCTTGCCTAGCATGTCCCACAAATCCAGGGTTCTGTTTCCAACTGCATGAACTAGGTGTAGAGGAACCACCTGTAATTCTATCACTTGGGAGGTGGGGGACAGAAGGCTCACAAATTTGAAGTCATTAAACTAAACTGAAGCTCAGGAAAGCTGAGAAAGAAAGAAAAATGCTGAATTAAGCTGTGCCATTACCAATCTCTTACTCTCCTACATGCATATGAGCTCTATTTCAGACCCTCTTCACTTCCTAGGCTGTGGAACGATGCTCAAGTTGCTTGTCCTTGTTCAGTCTCCGTCTGCTCATCTGTAAGCTGCCCTAATGATAAAGTACCTTGTGGCCAGGTTGGAATGAAGATTCCACGAGCAAATAAATATTCACAATACACAGAGAATTGCACCTGCTAAGCTCTGTGACATAGGAAAACTATAAAAGAGTCACATAGTACTACATTGTTGTAGAAAATATCATGCTTACCCTGTTCTGAAGACCTGGATGACACAGACATGCAGGGAGTTTTGTACTAGGAACAATACTTGAGAAAGCATTCAGAGTTATCAGAAACATGAGCTACACACAGCTTTCCAGGAAGTAGCTTGATGTTCCTGGAAATGCCTCTATTAGCTCCCTACCCCAAGCCATTTCCTTTCCTTTTAAAAAACTACAGAGCTCCTGTCTCACAACAGAAACCCCAAGGTGCTTAGGGCGATGTGTCTGTGTGGTACAAGAAAGAGGTACATTTGGATAAATTACTTCTCTGATCAGAAAGGAGAGGAAGTACTCTTGCTATTTCCTTTTCACTTCCTGAAATTTGGGCATTTGTATATGAGGAATCAATGGTGGACAGATATAATGTCATGCGCAGATTGTAAGGACTCCCCACCCCCACCCCAAAGACCACCACGGAGAAAGAATTCCATATGTAAAAGCAAAGAGCCTTTATTTCAATCTCAGAGCTTGGCCTCTCCCTCTGATGAAGAGAAGTAGTGAGAGCAGAGAGCCCCAGCCCAGGCAAGGTGGGCTGTTAATCATAGCAGTGGTGAGGGGATTTCCAAGGGTTCAGGACCCTGATTGGCTGACACTTGTCTAGGGTCTAGGGAATGTTTGGAATGTCAAGTATTTCCCCTTAGGTGCAGGCCCCGCTGGGTGGGGTCAGCTCATGGCTTCTCCTGGATCCGGTGTTGCCCTCCAGTAAGCCTGTCACAGAAGCTGTGTCTGGGCCTCTAAGCCTGTCATGGCAGTTGTGTGGTCAAGCTGTTTTGGCCCCTCTTCCTCCGGTGGCAGCCAACTGTGCTCACGAAGAAAAGCCCATGTGCATTTTAGACTCCTACTACCTTTGACTTGTTTAACTGCCCAGCTATAGTTTACGATCTCCAACGTGGGAGGAAAGTCCTAAATGTGAGTTCTAAAGGAATTACTCTGCCTATGTGTCTTTGCATTGGTGTCTTGTCCATGTCAGTAGGATCGTCCTGACTGACGTAATCTCCCTGGTCATCTCAACTCTTAATTAGATATGCCTAGTGCAGAGCTCCTGCCTCAAAGAGATAGAAAGCCTGGTAGGATCTGTGCTCGCTCCTCTTCTTATTCAGTGCCTGATTCTGTGACTCTGAGCCCCCATATTGTATATAACCTGGAGTTAGGGATTTTATTTTGTAATTTATTTGTTTCCCACCTCGCACCTAGGCAACACCTGCTGAAGTTCCTTAAGCACCAAATGAACTTGATTAATGCTTATTGAATTGTATAGTCGATAGCTTTGGGTAATTGCATCCTCCTTCTCCCGTCTCTTCCAGCTATGACTCCATAGAACCTTTGGTGATTAAACTGAAATTGAAACAACATGTATCGCATTAAGTATTAATTTTCTCACTCTCCACTAATGTTCACTTTTCTTTTTTTCTTTCTTTTCTTTTTTTTTTTTTAGAAAAAAGGCATTTCAAAAATGAGACGTTAGCAGTCTTAGAATCAATGTGAATAGATGTATTGCTCTAATTGAAAGACATTCTGCTGAGAATTATGCTTCACTGCAGTTAAATACGACCTCATTAAAAAAATAGGAAAAGAAAAATAAAACTTATTTTGGATTTACATTATTGATAAGCTTTCTTGATTGCTGCTACTCAGGAGACTGTCTGGGGGCAGGGTGTTCCTACATCATGTCTCTCAGTCCTGGAGAAACTTTCTCCAGGAGGTTCTTTCATATGTTCCCACTCATCTTCTCATATACTTCAAAGTGAACCTAAGAGCACTTTCCAGAGTAAGCTCGTCTTCCTGCGGCTCCAAAGAGAAAAATACAGTAATGCATACTATAATATCATTTGATTATGACAATTTTTCAATCTTTTTGAAGATCTGAGTAAGGCAGAATTGAACTCGTAATTCTACAGTTTTTTTATGGCGTCATCATTCATCTGCTTTTTTTTTTTTTTCTCCAGGGTTTCAGTTCCTTCCTCTCTATCTTACGGTGTTAGTCTCAGGGGCCTAAACACTGAGAAAATATGATCTCATCTAATGTGGGTCCTTTGTATTTCTAGATAGAATAAATGTAGAACACCTAAGTAGCTGGGTCTCAGCTAACCCTGATGAATTCCCTCTCATGTCCCTGAAATTCTTTCCAAGTATTATCTGACTTTTTTTCAATATACATTTCCAAAGAAATCTTTCATGATTAACTAAGATTTGGGGATTCTAAAGGAAAATGTGTGACCATCCTTTCCATCCCATCTCTATTGTAACTATATTATCCTGCTCAAATAGGGAACATGATTGACTTGCATATTTTCGTACCCAATTATTATTTGATAATAGTTTATCCAAAAAACATGGTTCAAAACTCTGTTATATGTATGCAAGGTGCATAAAATATAAAACCAAACACAAAGGCATTCTACTTCATATTTCTGGTTAGAGAGAGAAGTAGCTGCACAGGCAATCCAGGGCTGGTTGTTTGCCAGACATTCAGTAGATATTCAGTAAGTGTTTAAGAGCAGAAATTGAGCTAGAAAAGCTTTTGTTCATGAATCCTTAGTATATTACCCATAATAATCCTCTTAAAGATTTCACAGAATCTTGCAGTCTTAAATATTATGAGTAAATAAATGCTTTGTACATTTTTTCTTTAAATATCTTTTATCAGTTACTCCCCAGAACGTAACCGCAACTGATTTTCCATTTGGACATCCCTTCTTAGATACACTACTCCTTAAAAATTTAGCATTTGGTCCCCAAATTGCTGAACTCCTCCAGTCGCAGGAAAGCCTATATGATTTACACATTCTTCTCTGTCTCAGTGAAACACAACTCCATCCTTTCACTGCTCAGGAGCGTCATCGACTTGTTTTTCTATTGTAACTCAGATGACATTTCTCTTTCACTACTACCAGCTTTGCCCATCGTGTGTCCAGAATTCAATGACCTGTTCTGACTTCCATCCCATCATTGTATGTAGCCTAAGACTCCATGGCAAGTTGCAGATTGAAATAGCTTTGCAGGTGTATTAATTGATCTTACTCCCTCCACCATTTCGATGCCTTGAATTTCCAAGATATCCATCAGAATTAATCTAATGAGGTTGAACTTAAATTATGTCATGCACCCTGTTCTCCAACCTTCCATGATTCCCATTTCCTGCACAGAAATTTCACAACCCTTTTAATAGCTTCAAAGGACTTCAACCCCCCCCCCCCTTAGCCTTTTGCTTTCTCTGAGCTCCTCTGCTATCTGCCCCTTACCTGGTTCTACTTAAGCAACACAGGCCATCTTGATGTTCATTGAACTTGTAAGTACCCTCCCACCAGGAGTTTACACTTGCTGATAATCTACTCCAAACTGCAAGTTGCCTTTGAACAGATCTTGTCTTTTACTGTTTAATATCAGAGCCTCCATCTATCAGCTTCAGTTTCCCTCCGTTTTTAATGCTATAGTCTTTCTTCCAGAATGAGCATTTGTGCTTCTTATTTGCTGGTAGATTGCTTTGTGCTACTGTGACAGAATTCCTGAGACTGGATAATTATATGGATAGGTATTTGATTTTTCTAGTCTAGAAGATGAACTTCCAGTTTAATGGACAGGTATAAAAGAAAGATGTTCAGGACCTTTTTGCTGATCATCTCCTGATGGAAGGTGAAACCAGGAGACCATGCCTGAGAGAGAAAAGGAGCCAAATGCATTCAAAAAGCAAATCCATTTTCATGTTAAGAAAACCACTTCCAAGATAATGACATTAATCCATATATGAATGAGAGTTCTCATGACCTAATCCTTTTGAAAGTTTTACTTCTCAAGATTACCACACTGGGGACTAAGTTTTCAACAGGGCAACATTGGCAACAGATCAAGCTATGTGAGACTGCTCCTTTCATCCCTAGAATATAAACTACAATGCAGTGATTTTTTTTGGGGGGGGGGGGTTGGTCTCTTCTTTGTCCATTCTTCTAATGCTAATTTATGCTATCTGGATATTTTCCAGGGATATATAATGAATATTTCTTAAATGAATGATGAATGCATATGTACTGTGGCACAATGACATTATGTTTGAACCTGGTTTTGTGGAAAAGGTCTTCAGACTTGAAGGACCAGAGGCAAATTAAGGAACTATGTTCTGAGAGACAGTGCAGTTCTTTAACTTAAAATGCTAAATTCAAGGTCAGGCTTATTCCAAGTCTGGCCTCACCAGGTAGTGGTCTTATGCTTTCAGGCAAACTGCTTCTTCTCTCTGAACCTATGTCCTTGGTTGTAAGTAGAGATAATAAATAGCATCGATCTTGTAAGTGTCGGTTAGGAAATTATATTACATAGAAACTGCTTATGATAAAACTTGATATGTAGCATGCAGCATCTCTCCTTACTTTCCTTAGTAAATGAAGTATTCATAATTAATGTAATTTGGGCAGCTAATAAGATACTCTGTGGCTATTAGATTATCTTCAACTATAAACAAAGCTTAATAAACTATGCTATCAAATTCCTAAGCAAAGGTTGGCGTTTGGTTTGGTTTGGTTTGGTTTGGTTTGGTTTGGTTAGGAGGAGTTTACATAGCATTTGTCTTTATTTCTGATTGTGCTTTTGTCTTTTGGCCTGAGCATGATATCTTATTTGTACGTAGTACTTGTACGTAGTGATGAGTTTCATAAGAGCAGTTTCTTTCAATAATGGCGTATGCTCTGACCGCATTCCCTCATTGTGCCCTCTGGTCCGGTCCTCTCCTCCCTCATCTCTCCAGCTAGGCTTCTGCCTTCCCCTAGTCTCCTTGCGCTCTTACTTCTCCTACCTGTTGCTTTTGAAGTTGTCGGGAAAGAGTCTTGTAGGCTGAGCTACAGATTTTAGATTTTGTCCTGTAAATGAACAGTGCTCAAGCCCAAGATGCACCAGAACTGTCCAGGAGGCTTGTTAAAACACGAATTACTGATGTCAGCTCCCGAGGTTCTGATGTGGTACATGAGAAATAATAGATCTTCAGGATTCAGACATCGAAAACATTTCAGATACATTAATTTTGAAGAGCTGCTTAACAAATCATCTCAAAATGTAATGACTTAAGGCACGTGTTTGTTATCTCATAGCTTTTGTGAATCAAGTCCTAATGCAGATTGCAGTCATGATGTCAGCTTGGGCTTTGGTCTTCTCTGAAGCTTGGGAGGAGAGACATCTACCTGAAGGTTACTGGCGAGGTTACTAACAGAGTAGGTCTCTCTGCAACTGTAAGTCTCAGTTCCTTGCTGATTGGAGACTAATGATGACCTTGTAGTTGTTACCCGGTTACCCTTCCAAAGACGACCCAGTACATTAATAAGGACACACACACACACACACACACACACAAACACACAAAAAAAAAACCTATTAAAATTGCCAGGGAAGATTAACATAAGAAGCAGAGCACATTTCATAAAGCCACACTACAGCAGCTGGCTTCCTTCAGAGTAAGCAAGCAAGTAAAGGAACATGTAGCTCCAAGGGGAAAGCCACAAACATTTTGTACCTGCTTTTGTGAGTGGCACCCCATTGTATCTGGTCCATTCTGGTCAAAGGAAGAGAGCTCTGATCTCTAATTCATATTCAGTGGAATTGAGAGGATTGGATGCTGGTTGCCAGGATGCTGTTAAGGTTAAGGACAATAACCCAAAAACTATTGCTGTGTATATTTCTAAGCATCTAAGTAGATGATGAATCTATCATATAAAATTGATAATGGAGTGGATGTCAGGTAGGAAGGAAGCCATTGCAGACATCTGATTGATAACTCTTATAGCTAGATAATTAATATTAGTTTATATTTATGAAATCAGTACACTTTTCAATAAACATTTTAACCATTTAACCTCCAAATTTTTATTTGAACTTCATGTAAGAATAAGATTACATTTTTGTTTATTCATTAATTGGCTGATTGATTTATATATTGGTATATTGTGTGTATATGGTGGTTATGAGATGTGTATGTGTAGTGGATAGCCATCCCAGCATTGGCCTGGAAGTTCCAACCCCCATTGAGGCTTTGGTAATGGTCACGCCCACAAGGCAGGGTGGAGGAGGAAGCGGAAGACCAAGGATCGGGAAGGGGTCACTCTCTTGGTTCCCGGACTCTGGACACTGGAGGGAGACCGAGCAGAGTTCTCCAGAGAACATGGCCGGACTGCACTATACCCTTGCCAGACCCTGTAACCTACCCCCTCATTTGTAAGTACCCCACAAAATAAATCTCCCTTTTAACTACGTGGAGCGGCCTTAATAATTTCAGCAATATGTATGTGAAGGATGGACCATGGTTCAGGTGTGGCATTCAGGGACAAGTTTCTAGAGTCAGTTTTCTCCTTCCACCATGTGGGTCCCAAGGATGGAGCTCTGGTGATCAGGCTTGGCAATCTATACCTTTATTTTCTGAACCCATGAGTAAAATATTGAAACTAACTCTTAAGTTACATAAAAACTATGTGGAGCTAAATTTCATTAAGGAATTTATTATACTCTTACCCATTTATTATTAAGCTCATGTGTAAACAAAAATAGCCTGTAGCATAGAGTACTAAGAGAGATATTTTGGACTTGGAAGGAACTGCCTTACAAGTTGTAGGCAACTGATAACTGATACCTATAAATATACAAGTCCAAACATTTAGCGCTCTCTCTCTCTCTCTCTCTCTCTCTCTCTCTCTCCCTCCCTCCCTCCCCCTCCCTCTCTCTCTCTTTTGCTCCCACACTGTTTTTTTTTTTTTCCTTTCTATCTTTATCCGTAGCTTAGACTACCCAGTACATTAATAGGGACACAAAAACTATTAAAATTGACAGGGAAGATTAACATAAGAAGCACAGCACATTTCATTAAATAAGGTGCAAGCGATTTTAATTCAGAATCCACAGGTATGATTCATAGCTGCAGTCCTAGAGATTGGAGCAAGAGGTCTGCCATGAGTTCAAGGCCAGCCTGGATTCCATAGTGAGAACTTATTTCAAAAAATCCAAAGAATCAAAAAGGACAAGTAGAAGTGATTTATTGTGAAAGCATAGGGAATTATGAAACATCAGCTTGATGCAGTCTTGGTTTTAAGCAGTTGTTTTCCTAGAGGACTACATGGTATGCTATATTTTTCAAAAGCTTCTCAGTCTAGTTGAAATTGTGACATAAAGCTGGGAAGCGCGGGTAGTTGACCCCCTGTGCCCTTCCCACCCTTCCTCTGATAGTTGGTGACATCTAGTTCCAACAGCAGGTTTAATAATCCTTTGCTGCTGCACCAGCAGGCAGTTTAGCTTTTTCCCAAGTGGGAATCCTGTTCCCTTGGCCTGCTTATTTGTCTGAAGTCAGTTCACTGGCCTCAACCTGTTCCTACCTCCCGGGTATCGATTTGGGCTGACATTTAGTTCAACATGTTATCAATTCTCTTAATCATCTCAAAGAGAGAGAAGGAGGAAAAGATGCCCTGAGTATTACCCATCACATCAGCGCCTGACAGCTCCAGGTCATCTGTTCCCCAGACAGCAGCTCTAGTGAAAAGAACTGTTTTCTTTGCCATGACTTCAGTGGTGGCCATGACAATGAAAAAGCTAACTCATACTCTCCAAAGTGTATCCAATGCCTGACTCCACTTTAATCAAGCAACTTTATTTCCTTCAGGAATCCTACCCTTCTTATACTGCCATGGGATAAATGGTGCAGGCTCAGGACAAGGAGATAGAATTTTGAAAAGGCTAAATACTGTTTACAAGATGAACAAGCAAAGCCATACAAACCATGTAAGGGAAAAAAATGTTAAGTCAGAGTAAAGCAATATTTTCAGCCTGGCTTTACAAATGCTAATAAGTTCATCTAGAGAATTACAGGTGTAATGAACTGCTTTGAGAAGACCCTAAGTTCAGGTGAAATGGAGCAGGAGTCTGGGACCAGTCAACAAAAAGACCTCAGGCTAAAGTAAGGAGCTGACTGAAATCTAAATATTGTGTGCCTCTTACTTACAATACACATAAACAATAATCTCCCAAGTTTTTCCCTGTTAAATTTAATATGAGTGAGCAGCCAGTATTACATCTTGCAAGGATTTGATGGAGAAAGTTCACTGGGCATTTGCAAAGTAGATTCGCCTTTTCAGTTCTGTACAATTGCATTCAACTCAATCTCCTTCAGGCATCTGCTTAATGGAACCATATCTATTTTTCAACTACGGCTTTCTCTGAAGTTCCAAGTCATTATTTCTAAGTACCTAATGAGACATCTCTCAGGTACAGTCTCATGATCCTGTAATGTTCACCACCTCTCTTAAAAGCAAAATCATCCTTCTTGAGAGGTCTTGGGAAGCAGGATTCATCCAGTGCCACATTGTGGCCTTAGCACTTTTACTAATGTCGAAAGGAATTCCACCACACCCCTTGTTTTATATCCTTGTTGATGGTAATTTACTTGGGCATCTGTGC